>NW_018392073.1:29050-30276 GCF_900095145.1 Mus pahari | reverse complement strand
AGCCATTTTTACTATATTAATCCTGCCAATCCATGAGTATGGGAGATCTTTTCATCTTCTGAGATCTTCTTCAATTTCTTTCTTCAGAGACTTGAAGTTTATTGTCATACGGATCTTTTACTTCCTTAGTTAAGAGTCACACCAAGGAATTTTATATTTTTTGTGACTATTGTGAAGGGTGTTTTTTTACCTAATTTTTTTCTCATCCTGTTTATCCTTTGTGTAGAGAAAGGCCAGTGATTATTTTGACTCAATTTTATATCCAGCTATTGCACTGAACCTGTTTATCTAGTTTAGGAGTTCCCTGGTGGAATTTTTAGGGTCACTTATATATACTATCATATCATCTGCAAATAGTGATATTTTGACAATTTCCTTTCCAATCCCTTTGCTCTCCTTTTGTTGTTGAATTGCTCTGGCTAGGACTTCTAGTACTATATTGAATAGGTAAGGAGAAAGTGGGCAGCCTGGTCTAGTCCCTGATTTTAGTGCGGTTGCTTTCAGTTTCTCTCCATTCATTTTCATGTTGGCTACTGGTTTGCTGTATATTGCTTTTATTATTTTTAGGTATGGGTCTTGAATTCTTGATCTTTCCAAGACTTTTATCATGAAGGGGTGTTGGATTTTGTCAAATGCTTTCTCAGCAAATAACAAGATGATCATGTGGTTTTTGTCTGTGAGTTTGTTTATATAGTGGATTACTTTGACGGATTTCCATATATCCCTGCATCCCTGGGGTGAAGCCTACTTGGTCATGATGGATGATTGTTTTGATGTTTTCTTGGATAAGGTTTGCGAGGATTTTATTGAGTATATTTCCATCAATATTCATAAGGGAAATTGGTCTGAAGTTCTCTTTCTTTGTTGGATCTTTGTGTGCTTTAGATATCAGAGTAATTGTGGTTTTATAGAATGAATTGGGTAGCATACCTTCTGTTTCTATTTTGTGAAATAGTTTGAGGAGAGTTGGAATTAGGACTTCTTTGAAGGTCTGATAGAACTCTGCACTAAACCCATTTGACCCTGTGCTTTTTTTTGGTTGGGAAACTATTAATGACTGCTTCTATTTCTTTAGAGAAAATGGGAATGTTAAGATCATTAATCTGATCCTGATTTAACTTTGGTACCTGGTATCTGTCTAGGAAGTTGTCCATTTCTTCCAGGTTTTCCAGTTTTGTTGAGTATAGCCTTTTGTAGTAGGATCTGATGATGTTTTGGATTTCCTC
>NW_018392073.1:26653-28430 GCF_900095145.1 Mus pahari | reverse complement strand
GGGTATGCTGTGGCTTCATTTTCATTAAACTCTAAAATGTCTTTAATTTCTTTCTTTATTTCTTTCTTGACCAGGGTATCATTGAGCAGAGTGTTGTACAGTTTCCTCATGAATGTTGGCTTTCGTTTATTTATGCTGTTATTGAAGATCAGCCGTAGTCCGTACTGATTTGATAGGATGCATGGGATAATTTCAATATTTATGTATCTGTTGAGGTCTGTTTTTTGACCGATTATATGGTCAATTTTGGAGGAGGTACCATGAGTTGCTGAGAAGAAGGTATATCCTTTTGTTTTAGGATGAAATGTTATGTAGATAGCTGTCAAATCCATTTATTTAATAACTTCTGTTAGTGTCCATGTGTCTCTATTTAGTTTCTGTTTCCAGGATCTGTCCATTTGTGAGAGTGGGGTGTTGAAGTCCCCCACTATTATTGTGCGAGGTATAATGTGTGCTTTGAGTTTTACTAAAGTTTCTTTAATGAATGTGGATGCCCTTGCATTTGGAGCATAGATATGCAGAATTGAGAGTTCATCTTGGAAGACTCTACCTTTAATGAGTGTGAAGTGCCCCTATTTGACTTTGAAAACTTTGGGTTGGAAGTTGATTTTATTCGATATTAGAATGGCTACTTCAGCTTGTTTTTTCAGACCATTTGCTTAGAAAATTGTTTTCCAGCCTTTCACTCTGAGGTAGTTTCTGTCTTTTTTCCTGAGAAGGGTGACCTGTAAGCAGCAAAATGTTGGGTCCTGTTTCTGTTGCCAGTCTGTTAGTCTATGTCTTTTTATTGGGGAATTGAGTCCATTGATATTAAGAGATATTAAGGAAAAGTAATTTTTGCTTCCTGTTATTTCTTTTTTGAGTTGGGATTCTGTTCTTGGGGCTGTCTTCTTTTAGGTTTGTTGAAGGATTACTTTCTTGCTTCTTCTAGGGCATAATTTCCCAACTTGTGCTGGTGTTTTCCCTTTATTATCCTTTGAAGGGCTGGATGTATGGAAAGATACTGTGCGAATTTGGCTTTGCCATGGAATACTTTGATTTCTCCATCTATAGTAATGGAGAGTTTTGTTAGATATAGTAGCCTGGGCTGGCGTTTGCATTCTCTCTCTCTCTCTCTCTCTCTCTCTCTCTCTATCTATCTATCTATCTATCTATCTCTCGGACTCAGAAATCCTCCTGCCTCTGCCTCCCAAGTGCTGGGATTAAAGGTGTACCAGCACTGCCCAGCATCATTTGTGTTCTCTTAGGATCTGTATAACATCTGTCCAGGGTCTTCTGGTGAGAAGTCTGGTGTAATTCTAACAGGTCTGCCTTTGTATATTTCTTGACCTTTTTCACTTACTGCTTTTAATAGTCTATCTTTATTAGTGCATTTGTTGTTCTGATTTGTTGTAGTGCGTTGGGAGGAATTTCTTCTCTGGTCCAGTCTATTTGGAGTTCTGAAGGCTTCTTGTATGTTCATGGGCATGGCTATCTTTAGGTTTGGACGTTTTCTTCTATAATTTTGTTGAAGATATTTACTGGCCCATTAAGTTGAAAATCTTCATTCTCATCTATAAGTATTATTTTTAGGTTTGGTCTTCTCTTTGTGTCCTGGATTTCCTGGATGTTTTGAGTTAGGATCTTTTTGCATTTTGTATTTTCTATGACTGTTGTGTCCATGTTGTCTATGGAATCTTCTGCATGTGAGATTCTCTCTTCCATCTCTTGTATTCCATTGCTGAAGCTTGCATCTATTGTTACTGATTTCTTTCCTAGGGTTTCTATCTCCAGAGTT
>NW_018392073.1:0-26091 GCF_900095145.1 Mus pahari | reverse complement strand
TTTGCTTTTAACCATGTGGTAATCTCTGGCATTAGTTGTTATAGCTGTCTCTGGCTGGAGCTTGTTNCTCCTGTGATTCTGTTAGCCTCTGTCAGCACTCCTGGTAGTCCAACTCTCTCCTGAGTCTCAGTGGTCAGAGTACTCTCTCCATGCAAGTGCACAGATGTTTGGGTCTCAGCTCTGCCTTCTGGCTGAAGATGAAGGCCAGAAAGGGACAGTGTCCCAGAAGCTATGTTTCTTCTGCTGCCTGTTTGCGCTTCTGTGCAGAATCAGAACGGATCAATTTGAATTCTTCTACATGACCACCAGTTGAAACAGCAACATTTGATGAAAATGCTGTCTTTTTTCCACTGGATGGTTTTAGCTCCTTTGTCAAAGATCAATTGATCATAGGTGTATGAATTCATTTCTGGGTCTTCAATTTTATTCCCTTGATCTTCCTGCCAGTCACTGTATGAATATAGTTTTTATTACTACTGATTTGTAATACAGCTTGGGGTCAGGGATGGTGATTTTCCCAGAAACTCTTAGTTTTGTTTTGTTTTGTTTTGTTTTTTAGAATAGTTTTTACTATCATGAGTTTTTTGTTATCTCAAATGAACTTGAGAATTGCTCTTTCTAACTCTACGAAAAACTGAATTGGAATTTTGATGGGGATTGCATTGAATCTGTAGACGGCTTTTGGCAAGATGGCCATTTTTAATATATTGATTCTGCCAATCCATGAGAATGAGAGTTCTTTCCATCTTCTGAGGTTTTCTTTGGTTTCTTTCTTCAGAGATTTGAAATTCTTGGCATACATAGCTTTCACTTGTTTGACTAGAATCACACCAAGATATTTTATATTGTCTGTGACTACTGCGAAGGGTATTGTTTCCCTAATTTATTTCTCAGCCTGATTATCCTTTCAGTATAGAATGCTACTGATTTATTTGAGTAATTTTATATCCAGCCACTTTGCTGAAGTTGTTTTTCCGGTTCAGGAGTTCTGTGGTGGAAATTGTGGGGTCACTTAAATATACTATCCCACCATCTGCAAATAGTGATATTGTCAACTCTTCCTTTCCAGTATGTAACCCTTTCACCTCCTTTTGTTGTCTAACTGTTCTAGCTAGAAATTCAAGTACTATATTGAATAGATAGGGAAAGAGATGGCAGCCTTGTCTAGACCCTCATTTAAGTGAGAATGCTTCAAGTTTCTCTCCATTTAGTTTGATGTTGGCTACTGATTTGCTTTATATTGTTTTTACTATGTTTATGTATGGGCCTTGAATTCCTGATCTTTCCAAGTCTTTTATCAAGAAGGGATGTTGAATTTTGTCGAATTCTTACTCAGCATCTAATGACATGATCATGTGATTTTTTTTCCCTTGAGTTTGTTTATATAGCAGATTAGTTTGATGGATTTTCTTACATTGAACAATCCCTGCATCCATGGGATGATGCTCACTTGGTTGTGGCAAATGATCATTTTGATGTGTTGATGCATTCAGTTTGCGAGAATTTTACTGAGTATTTTTGCATAGATATTCATAAAGGAAATTGGTTTGAAGTCCTCTTTCTTTGTTGGGTGTTTTGGTATTAGCACAATTCTGGCTTCATAGAACAAGTTGGGTAGTGTTCCTTCTGTTTCTATTTTATGGAATAGTTTGAAGAATATTGGTTTAGTTCTTCATTGAAATCTATTAGAATTCTCCACTAAACCCATCTAACCGGTCCTGGGTGTTTTTGGTTAGGAGACTTTCAATGACACCTTCTATTTTTTTAGGAGTTATTGGACAGTTGAGATGGTTTATCTGATGCTGATTTAACTTTGATGTTTGGTATCTGCCTAGAAAATTTTCCATTTCATCCATATTTTCCAGCTTTGTTGAATACAGGTTTTTTTTGTAGTAGGATCTGATGATTTTTTTGAATTTTCTCAGTTTCTGTTGTTATGCCTCCCTTTTCATTTCTGATTTTGTTAATTTGGATACTGTCTCTGTGCTCTCTGGTTAGATTGGCTAAGGGTTTTTGTATCTTGTTGATTTTCTCAAAGAACCAGCTCCTGGTTTTGTTGATTCTTTTGTATAGTTCTTTTTGTTTCTACTTGGTTGATTTCAGCCCTGAGTTAGCTTATTTCCTGCCATCTGCTCTCTTTGGTGTATTTCCTTCTTTCCGTTCTAGAGCTTTCAGGTGTGCTATGAAGCTGGTAGTGTATGCTCTCTCCAATTACTTTTTGGAGTCACTCAGGTAAGTTTTCATCTAGGCACTGCTTTCATTGTGTCCTGTAAGCTTGGGTATGCTGTGCCTTCATTTTCATTAAATTCTAAAAAAAGTCTTTAATTTCTTTCTTTATTTCTCCTTTGACCAAGTTATCATTGAGTAGGGCATTGTTCAGCTTCCATTTGTATGTGGGCATTCTGTAGTTTTTGTTGTTATTGAAGATCAGCCTTAATCCATAGAATGCATTGCATTATTTCAATCTTCTTGTATCTATTGAGGCTTGATTTGTGACCAATTCTATGGTCAGTTTTGGAGAAGGTACCATGAGGTCCTAAGAAGGTATATCCTTTTGTTTTAGTATGAAATGTTCTATAGGTACCTGTTAAATCCATTTGGTTCATAACTTCTGTTAGTTTCACTGTGACTCTGTTTAGTTTGTTTTTTTCCAGGATCTGTCCATTGATGAGAGTGGGTGTTGAAGTCTCCCACTATTATTGTAATGTGTGATTTGAGTGTTAGCAAAGTTTCTTTAATGAATGTGGATGCACTTGCATTTGGAGCATAGATGCTCAAGTTCGAGAGGTCATCTTGGTAAATTTTTGCTTTCATGGGTATGTAGTGCCCCTCCTTATCTTTTTTGATAACTTTTGGTTGAAAGTCGATTTTATTTGAAATTAGAATGGCTACTGCAGCTTGTTTCTTGGGACCATTTGCTTGGAAAATTGTTTCCCAGGCTTTTACCATGAGGTAGTGTCCATCTTTGTCACTGAGGTACATTTCCTGTATGTAGCAAAATGCTGGGTGCTGTTTACATATCCAGTCTGTTAGTCTGTATTCTTATTGGGGAATTGAGTCCATTGATGGTATTAAGAATAGTGATTGTTGCTTCCTGTTATTTTTGTTGCTAGACGTGATATTATGTTTATGTGACTATCTTCTTTTGGGTTTGTTGAAAGAATATTACTTTCTTGCTTTTCTATGGTGTATTTTCCCTCCTTGTGTTGGCATTTTCCATCTATTATTCTCTGTAGGGCTGGATTTTTGGAAAGATATTGTATAAATTTGGTTTGGTCATGAAATATGTTGGTTTCTCCATGTATTGAAATTGAGAGGTTTCCTGGATATAGTAGCCTGGTGAAGACAAGATCTTCACCCCATCCTTTTCTTTACCATATGGATAGCACATATTGAATTCACTCGTCTTCAAAAAAAATTATTTAATAGAGTCACTATAGACATTTAAGTCTAAAATTTCTTAGCACTTTGGGGTTCTGGAAGCAATAAACTCTTCATTTATTATGTTTCATTATAACATTAAATTCAGTAGGTAGTCCTGATAGTATCTTTAGTAACTCCTTCTCTTTGAATATTTGACTGCAAATATTGATTGCTGTGCTTTTCCTGAAGATATTCATTCTTTCAGGCCTTGAGTTTACAGTTTTCCAAGTACAGTGGTTGCAGGTACTATTCTAAAAGTGTGTTATAAAAAAGCCAAAAGAAGAGGATGATAGGAAAACCCTATCCTGGAACACTGAAGATATAAGGTTCAATAAGTACTCAAAGCAATAATTAATGCCTTGGATGGAGGTAGCTGAAAAGGGAAAATATAAAGAGGAACATGAGGATCAGACATAAGAAATCGCTTCTTGTTATTGTTGCATCAGACAGATTTTCAAGCTAGGGTAAAAAGGAATGGCAAGAATGCAAAAGAAAATAAAAAGGCAACACACAAATATGTGGTGAAAAATCTATCAAACAAAGGCTACAAGAACAATAATCCTGAAAATGGAAGTGTGCGCAGGGCAACTAGAAGGGAAGGAAAACACTGTGGCTATATTACAGGAAGCAGATGAGACATTTGATAAAAAAAAATATATGTGCAAAAAAAGAAGTAGGGTATTGCAAAGAGGCTGTGGGCCATCGTAAGATTTACTTTCACTGCGAGTACTCTAGGAATCTATGAGGTATATATGGACAGAAGAACAAGTGCTACTTTCAATTTTAAAAGGATCACTCTTTAACATGTGTGGAGAATAAAGGGAAAGAAGGGTAGAACCAAAAGGAAATCACAAAGATACATGAGACTGGTTGAAATAAGTAAGGGGAAAGGCTACAATAGATTGGATGAGAGTTGCAGATAGCGTTGTACACATGAAAGAGCTGATAGCATGGTATCTGAGAAGATCTAAACTGCAAAGCTTAATGGTACAGGATGGATAGAGTGTAAAAAACTCAAATGACAACATAAAGTGTGGATAGGGAATAGTACACAGAAAGTTTCACAGGGGATTAGAATTCCATCAAGTGTTAGACTACAGGCCCAATTATAAGAAAGCTACAATCCATATAAGTACAGAGGTTAGATATAGAAGAATGTACTGGAGGCATTAAGAGATATTTTGGGGAAGGGGAAAGAGAATAGATAGTTATAGGCAGATGAGGAGGGATGGAGGCGAAACTGGAATGGGCAGACTAAGGGAGAGAAGGTGAGGAAAAGAGTATACTGAGAGACCACTAAAATTAAAGGTCATTTTAGGGTTAGTATGGTAACCTAATATAGCAACAGCAGCAGCAGAAGCAATCTAATTTATAGATGATTGATAGATATATAGATAGTAGATAGTAGATATAATTTAATTGAACTCTCCAAATAATGTTGGACACTAACAACCAATTGATATCTCCTTTCTCCAAATGACACTTGATGTACCAGTAGTAGGTTGCACCTCAGTTTTTACCAAAAAGGGTCTCAGGGAAACCCTTAAATATCCAAGAGCCCTATTGCTAAAAGATCACTTTCACAAATTAATTAAGTGGTGAAGTCCAGCTGGTGTCTAATCAAGACTTTATCCGTCTGTTCTTGGTACCAGAAGTTATTCTGAGTGCTTCAAAAGAAGAAAGGTAAACACCAACCCAGCTACAAACCCTAAAATCTACAGTGGTGTCCTGCCTGAAAGATATGCTAGTAAAATTGTGGCACAGAATTATAGGAGTAATCAACCAATGTCTTGTCTGAGTTAAGGCCCACTTCACAAGATGTAATCTATACCCAATACTGCTTGGGTGATCAAGAATATGAGATTAGACAGTCCATGGTCTCTCTAATCCAGGGGAAAGCCAAATATTACTGTTCTGAAGCAATGAGTCCCACTGACATCCTTCTATATTTGTAGAATACTGCCTTGCTCAGCCATCATTAGAGAAGCTTCCTCCTGCAATAGATGGGAACAAATACAGAGACCTGTAGCCAAATATGTTCATAGAGTAAAAGATCTTGAAATACTCAGTCCTAAACTGTGTATATCCACCAAGTCCCTTACCTCAAGGGAAGTACACTGTAACAGAATGGTGGTGGTATTGTGATTTGGAGTGTGTGTGTGTGTGTGTATGCATGTTTGTGCATGTTGTGTGTGTGTATGTGTACACGTGTGTGTGCACATGCATGCTCACAAACCCTCAGCAAGCTAGTTCTAGTTTCCTATACTTTCAACATGTTACATCTATCCAGTTGTTTCTTATCTCAAAAATTTGTTGCTTTATACCTATTTACTCTGCCATTGGCATCTTTTAGATATAAATTTACTTTTAAGTAAATTTCTTATTTTTTAGTACTTATTATGGCCTTAAGATACTTGCTTAAAATATTATGAGATTATATAGAGAGTTATATTAATGGCATTGAAAAGTATCTCGTTTAGTGTTTTATAAGACTTAGGTGACCCCAGTATATGTAAATTTATATTTGTAAATTTATAAATGGATTTTAAGTATTAAGAATATTTATCCAGACAGCTAAATTCAAATTTCACTTAGGACCCAGTAAAGCAAATTAAGATCACTGGTTTATAAAACTAAACTCTAAATTGTCTTAGAAATTTTTAAATGAATATCTTTCCTATCAGGATTATAAAATGTCTTTTTCCCTTCACATTTTTCTCTTTCGTACCAAAAGAGTTTTTCTCTCGAATATCTTGAATTTAATGTAACAATCTTGAAAAATGAAGGTTTTGTTTTATCATCATAAAACAGAAATTATAGATGAAGTTCCTAGGGCCATGTAAAAAGGGGATAGATGGGAGAGCTCTACTGGATTTGAGAGGGTGTTCTGTCTATGGTTTCAGGTGTAGCATGGTCTTCTTCAGGAAAGACATTAGAAGCCTTAGTGATTAGGAAATAAAAAACAAGACTGCAAACTAATGTGATGTAAAAGTTATAGACACACACACACATACATACACACATAAACACACAGAAACAGAGAAAGAGAGAGAGAGAGAGAGAGAGAGAGAGAGAGAGTTTGTGACATCTTTTTTTATTTATATTCTTTATTTACATTTCAAATGCTATCCTGAATGTTCCATATATGTCCCCCCCCACCCCTGCTCCCCTACCGGCCCACTCCCATTACTTGGCCCTGGCCTTCCCCTGTGCTGGGTCATATAAAGTTTGCAAGACCAAGGGGCCTCTCTTCCCAATGATGTCCGATTAGGTCATCTTCTGCTACATATGCAGTTAGAGACACGAGCTCAGGGGGTACTGGTTAGTTCACATTGTTGTTGCACCTACAGGGTTGTAGCTCCCTTCAGCTCCTTGGGTACTTTCTCTAGCTCCTCCATTGGGGAGTCCTGTGTTTCATCCAATAGCTGACTGCGAGCATCCACTTCTGTGTTTGCCAGGCACTGGCATAGCCTCACAAGAGGCCGCTATATCAGGGTCCCTTCAGCAGAATCTTGCTGGCATGTGCATTAGTATCTGGGTTTGGTAGCTGGTGATGGGATGGATTCCTGGATGGGGTAGTCTCTGGATAGTTCATCCTTTCATCTTAGCTCTAAATTTTGTCCCTGTATCTATATCCTTTCATGGGTATTTTGTTCCTTATTCTAAGGAGGAATGAAGTATCCACACGATGGCCATCCCTCTTGGTTTTCTTGTGTTTTGCAAAATGTATCTTGGGTATTCTAAGTTTCTGGGGTAATATCCACTTATTAGTGAGTGCATATCTAGTGACTTCTTTTGTGATTGGGTTACCTCACTAAGGATGATATACATCACACACCAGTCAGAATGGCTAAGATGAAAAATTCAGGTGACAGCAGATGCTGGCGAGGATGTGGAGAAAGAAGAACACTCCTCCATTGCTGGTGGGATTACAAGCTTGTACAACCACTCTGGAAATCAGTCTGGTGGTCCCTCAGAAAATTGGACATAGTACTACCAGAGAACCCAGCAATACCTCTTCTGGGCATATACCCANAAGATCTTCCAACTGGTAATAAGGACACATGCTCCACTATGTTCATAGCAGCCTTATTTATAATAGTCAGAAGCTGGAAAGAACCCAGATGTCCCTCAATAGAGGAATGGATACAGAAACTGTGGTACATTTACACAATGGAGTACTACTCACCTATTAAAAACAATAAATTTATGAAATTCTTGGACAAATGGATGTTTGTGGCATCTTAACCTGCAAAGAACAAAAAGGATTTAAGTAATATCAAAACACTTATCTTCTTCTAACATGTGGGACTGTAGATATATGCTAGTAATAAAAAATTTTTAATATTAGTTATAGGTTAGTTTAAACCAGGGTCAAGTTAGTAGCAAGAATGATAAAATTTATCCTTTCAGACATTTCTTGGGCATACTTTTAATTAATCAGAAAAACAGAAAATTCATGTAACTTAGATATTGGAAAGATTTTGAAGGCCATCCATTTTTTAATACACACAGATACAACACTGACAGACAGAGACATGCACACACACAAACACACATGCATGCACACACATATATATATATATACATCCACATACATGCACACACACATACATGCATGCACATACACACACACACATACACACACACACACACACACACACACACACACACACAAAGAGTATATATAAGTACACGCCTTTCAATTCATATTTCCTTTTCTACCTAGAAAGAACTTTACACACATAGGAGAGATGGGTCTGATAGCTCCCTAGAAATGCATTCATATACTTGGCTGTTCTTTAGGCAGCCTCTGTGTAAGACAATCAGCATTATTAACAGTGCATCACCTCTCCCTATCATTCCAGAGCCTGTACCACTCTTCTTTCACCAGTAGTTCAATCTTCCATCCCTTTGTTTATCTCCAGAAAATCTGAATGACCTTATCCTCTCTGAGACTTCTCTATGCTCATGTACTAAGTAAATGTGTATGAACTTTGTGTTTGTCTGAGTTAATTTCATATAGATTAAGATGATCAGATGCTGACAGGATAGAGTAAAATTTTAGACTTCCTTATACAGTGACTATACTTTAGTATTTAATATGAGAAGGACCTCAGCCATGACAGACAAGTATCAGATGACTGTGTTTGTGGTAGTATTATCTATGTGAATATCTGTTGTGAGGATAAAATGAGTTGTTGTGAGTTAATCTCAGTATTTGCCTTGTACAAGTGTTCAAAACTGATTTCTATTTTCCACATTACAGAATTGAATTTGAAGATCAAACCTGTGAAACAATAGGAGAAATCAGAAGAATCCACTGTGATATTAGAAAACTGAGTTTGAATCTCTGTAGGTTTCCTTATGCCAGCTTCTATCTTCAAATTTAGATTTTCATATAATGATATTTCACAAATATATTTCTTTGGCATGATGAGCAATTTGATACAAAGGGAGATCTCCCTGGGATTCCCCTCATACCATAGGACCCCCTACCAAAGGGAGTACAATTGCCTTCTCTCTACACCATGCATTTCTGTTATTTGTCTAAGAAAGAATGAGGAAGGAAACTTGCCTTACTAGATTCTGTCTCATTTTTAAATTCATTCAAATGGCAGAGCCTATCCTTGATGCCACTCATTCACATGAAAATATTTAGGAACTCTAATTATTTCCATTCCTCCATTTTTCCTTCTTCATAATAAACCAAATGGTATTTGTATTTTTGTGGATTTTTTCCATGCTTAATTTATTTATTTTTAACCCTAAAAAGTCTTCATAATGTTTTCTATGCATTCTTACCAGTTAATTCCAATGAACACAGAGAAAGCAAGAAGGAGCCTCTCTTTATCTTTATCCAGTTTCTGGATGAAGTTTTTATTTTTATTTTGTTTTATTCCATGATGTCTTGACTTAGTCCTTAAATGTTCTTTCTTGCTGTACCGTAAGACAAAAAATAATCAAGATTTGTTTTATATACTTGAGATTTCATCTCAATGAGACCACACTACCAATACACAGTGATCGTGGTAAAGCATGTTACTGATATATCTAAAGTAAAGCTCCTTCAGGGCAGAAACAGAGAAACAGCATTCATAAAACAACCACAAGTTGTTTTGGAACTCAAGGGGAATGAGACGATTTCTTGAAGAGCCAAATATAAGGGACCATGGTCCAGTAACACAAAGCTGCATCATATTAAACCAGTTCCATGAAATTCCTGTAACAATATAAAGAAAAATCATAAATTGGGGCACTTTCAAGCATGTTGGTAGAAAAACTGAATGTGTTCCAGCACAGCAGAAACATTCTGGTGTGGAATTTAGATGCCATCTGATAACCCTCTTAGCTTGGTGGGAGCTATTGGCCTTTTCATATACTCCATGAAGGTTTACAGTCACATGCAAAAAGTTGAACAGCATTTGGCTCTTTGGAGGCTGAGAAATTCCAAGATGATTTGGTCTTGGGATATCATTCCAACTGTCTATATTTGTTGTGATGCTTATCAATCTGCCTTGTACATTTTCTAATGTTTAACATTAAACATTGTTTAAAATACTTAGCTCTCTTCTTCTTCTTCTTCTTCTTCTTCTTCTTCTTCTTCTTCTTCTTCTTCTTTTTCTTCTTCTTCTTCTTCCTCCTCCTCCTCCTCCTCCTCCTGCTCCTCCTCTTTCTTCTTCTTCTTCTTCTTCTTCTTCTTCTTCTTCTTCTTCTTCTTCTTCTTCTTCTTCTTCTTCTTCTTCTTCTTCTTCTTCATACTTCAGTTAACAGATCCCCCCATGACACAGGACATACCACAGGACTGAACAGAGACATTCAGTTTCATATCTCAGTTAAACCACAATGCTCAGAAATGTTTTTCTTTTCTTCTCCTCCAGCTCTATCTCAAACCACAAGTAAATTTGGTAATTCTCAGTCATGAGTCAGGAGTACATTGGACATAAATCATTACTTTTGTAAGCTATTTTTCTAGGCATTTCTGCTTTTTACATTCTTTTTTCAGTTTCCAAATTTAAGGATTATTTGAAAACTCCATGCCATGCTATAATAAAATGAAGTATACAGGTTTAACAATATATTATATTTTTAGTATAAACAAAACAATATAAAAGATTATTGAATCCTGAATGTTATTATTCATGGTGACTTCCATCTTTTGTAATTTTAGGAAGAAATAAATCTTTCGTCCTATGAATTTAATAAAAAATCTAATAAACATATATTCATGATATTACAAAAACAGCTGCCTTAATTTAGGAATTTTACATAAAAACTGCCATTGGAAACACAGCAATAATCTAGCAAAAAATGTTTGATGTCCAACATTTCTAAGTATTTAAAGCAATAAAAAATATAATCCTTACTTATCTTAAGGCTCTAATGCCTTAAGCTTATTTCTTCTATGCCATTAATATATATGAGATTAAAATACACTTTAAGTAAAGTACTCATTTCTTGGATAATTTTTGTTCTTCTAAACAAAATGTTTTTTATGTTATTTGATTAGACATCTCTGAATAGTACACCAAAATGTTTTTTAATACTACTATTTCATGAGGCATACTAATGAATTCAAATATCAGATTTCAAGTGGTCTAAGTGTTTGCTGACAGGAGCCTGGTATGGTTGTTCCCTGAGATATTCTACCAGCACCTGACTAACACAGATGCAGATACTCACACCTAACCATCAGACTGAGCCCGGTGACCCCAATAGAAAAGCTAGGGAAAGGACTGAAGGAGCTGAAGGGGATTGCAACTCCATAGGAATAACAATATCAACTAACCAACTGGACCTGTGAGAGAAACCAGAAACTAAACCACCAACCAAAGAGTACACATGGTAGGATCCAAGGATCCAGAAACATATGCAGCAGAGGATGGTCTTATCTGACCCAATGGGAGGGAAGGCACTTGATCCTGTGGAGACTTGATGCCCCAGTATAGGGGGATGATAGAGTGGTAAGGTGGGAGTAGGTGAGTGGGTGGAGGAGCACCCTCATCAAGGCAAAGGGGAGGGGGAAAAAGGATGATGGGATGGAAATTTGTGGAGGAGTAACCAGGAAGGAAGATATCATTTGAAATGTGAATGAATAAAAAGATTAATAAAAAAATAAAAAATAGAGAATTTATGAATTTGTACATCCTAACCAGCACCTCTAGTGCAAGCCTCCTATCCTATCAGAAGCCAGGCCAGAGCCCTGAATCACAAGTGAGACTACACCACTTCCCAGTAACTACCAGTATAACTTCAGCTTCCCCATTCCCTCCTAATAAAAATATCCTCCTGGCCCACACCTCTGGCAGAAGCCACCTACTCCACCAGAGGCCAGGCCAGCATCCTGAACCCCAGAGGACTCTCAGGTCAAATTAGAGACCATACATATCACTAGAACTCTAGCCACCAAGTTGAGGTGCAACTCCCTGTTGGACAAGAGGCCATCCAGTCTATCAGATGTCCAGCTCCCAAATTGGGTGGAGAAGTTCTAATTAACTGTCGGCTACTCCATCCAGAGGACCAAAGAGGAAACACAAACCAAGAAAGAAAACATCCATCTAATAAAGAAACTTAAAACTTGACACCTAGACCTATAATCACTACAAATCCAGATGCCTAAAAGTCAGTGTACAAACACAATTTGCATAGCAGGGGCAATATATCACCAGGAGAGTCCAGTCATACCACTGCAGCAAGCTCTGAATATTCTAACATAGCTGAAACACAAGAAAACAACCTTACAATCGACTTTATGAAAACAATAGTGGTCCCTAAGGAGGAATTGAATAACTCTCATAAAGAAATTGAGAAAAAAAGACAATCAAAAATTAGAGGAAATCAATAAATATTTTAAAGAATATCAAGACAGTCAAGAAAAAAAGTTGAAGAAAATGAACAAAACAGTTCAAAACCTGAAAATGGAAAGAGAAGCAATAAAGAAAACACAAAGTAGGGAAATCTGGAAATGAACATTTTAAGTATGTGAGCAGGAACTACAGATACAAGAATCACTAAGAGAATACAAGAGATGGAAGAAGAATCTCAGGCATTGAAAACACAATAGATCAATATATAGGTTAAGGAAAGTGCTAAATCTAAAAAAAAAAATCCCTGGCACAAAACATCCAGAAAATCTAGGATACTATGAAATGACCAAATGTACAAATAATAGAAAAAGCAAGATATTGCCAGCTCAAAAATCCAGAAAATATTTTAACAAAATTATAAAAGAAAGTTTCCCTAACCCAAAGAAGGACATGCCTATAAAGTACCAGGAGCTTAGAGAACACCAAACAGACTGGACAAACACCACAAGTATCTTACCACATAATAATAAAAATACTAATTACATAGAACAAAGAAAGAATATTAAAAGGTGCAAAAGAACAAAGTCAAGTAACATATAAAGGCAGGTAAAATTTTCAAATAACATTGATCAGAAAACAAGATATTCCATGATAAAGTCAAATTCAAACAATATCTACCCACAAATCCAGCCCTACAGAAAGAACTAGAAGGAAAACTCTAACTCAAGGAGGTTAACTACACCCATGTAAACACAGGCAATAAATAAACTTACATTAGCATAATCAAAAAAAAGATACACACACACAAACTACAACAAAACAGGAATTAACAATCATTGGTATCTATCAATATCAATGGACTCAATTACTTAATAAAAAGACATAGAATAATAGAATTGATGCAAAATCAAAAGCAAACATTCTGCTGGATACACAAAATACATATCAACATCAAAGATAGACATTATCTCAGAGTAAAAAGATTGAAAAAAGATTTTCCAAGAAAATCACCCTAAAAAATCAAACTGAATAGAACCCTATTCTAATATCTAAAAAAAATAGCTTTCAAACTGAAATTAGTCTAAAAGAAGATATGGAGGATAGGTCAAAGAAAACCCACTAAGCTGATGTTCAATTTTCAACACCTATGCCCCTCGAGCAAGGGCACCCACATTTGTAAAAGAAACATTACTAAAACTTAAATCACACATCAACCCTCAAACATTAATAGTGGGAGATTTCAATACCCAACTGCCACCAATGCACAGCTCACCCAGACATAAAATAAGCAGAGGAATAATGGATCTAACAGAGATTATTAACCAAATGGTACCAACAGATATCTACAAAGCATTTCACCCAAACAGAAAAGAATATACTTTCTCAGCACATCATGCACATTCTCCAAAATAGACCACATATGCTGACACATAGCCAGGCTCAACAGATTCAGGAGAACTAAGATAATACCATGCATCCTATCAGACCACCATGGGGAACTCAAGAAGCTTCCTGGAAAGGGGAAATCGAATAGATTTTGCTGGTAGATTGGGGGTTGATTGTGATGGAACAGGAGGGATCAAGTGGGGGCAAATGAATGGAGAAAGTATTGGGAGACAACTGGAATTTGCATTTCATGAGCAAACTAGAAACCTAGTGCAATGAAAACTCCATGCATTCTATGAGGGCAACACTATTAATGGGGAACACAGAGCCTGAACTGACCATCCTTTGTAACCAGGCAAGGCCTCAAGTGGAAGGATTAGGACACCAACACAGCCACAAAACCTCCCACCTACAGTTTGTAGTGCCTACAGGATGTGCTGGGAACAAAGGCTAACATAATCATCATCAGAGAGGCTTTGCACAGTTACCGATGGGAGCAGATGCAGAGTACCATAGCCAAATATTGGGTGGAGCTCGTTGAGTCCTGTGGAGGAAGGGAAGTAGGATTAGAGGTTCCAGAGGGACAAGGATACCACAAGAACATGGTCCACAGAATCAACTGACTGGGACTCAAGTGGGTTCACAGAGGTCACAGTGCCTGTATGGTTATGGTCCTCTGCATATATGTTATGGTTGTATAGCTCTGTGCTCTTGTGTGATCCCTAAAAGTAGGAGCAGGGGCTATCTCTAACTCTTTTTTCCTGCCTTTGTTATGCTTTTCCTTCTACAGGATTGCTTCATCCAGTCTTGATATGACAACATAAGCATGGTCTTATTTTAGCTTATTATGCCAAATTTGGTAGATGTCTCCAGAAGGTCTGCTCTTTTCTGAAGTGAAGAGGGGGTAAGTACAGGAAAAAAGGGAGATTGAGAGACTGAAGGATGTTTGGGAGGGGAGACTGCAGTTAGGATGTAATATATGAGAGAAGTAATTAAAAAGAAAAATGGGGTACAGATCTAACCAGAGAATTCTCAGTAAAGGAAACCCAAATAGCTGAGTAATACTTAAGGAAATGATCAGGGTCCTTAGTCATTAGTGTAATGTAAAGCAAAATCACTCTTGGGTTTAGAACCAAGCTTTATCTTAGCACAGGAGACTTGCTCAGCCATGGTCATCACTGCTTTATTTGTAACAATCAAAAACTGGAAACAAACTAGATGTCCCTCCACAGAAGAATGAAAAAAAGAAAATGTGGGACATTTACATAATGATGTGTTACTCGGATGTTTAAAAGAATTACATAATGAAATATGTAGGCAAACAGAACTAGAAAAATAAAATCATCCTATGTAGCCCAGGCCCAGAAAGACAAATATAAAATATACTCAATTATAGGAGGGTGTTAGTTATTGAATTAATGATAACCAAGCTACAATCCATAGAGCCACAGAGGGTAAGGAGATAGATCTAGTTTGGAAAGGGACATAGAATAGATACTTGTGGGTGGATGTGCTTGCAGACTGTAACAGGAGAATCGGGTCTGAAAGAGGAGTGGGAAAGCAGACAAAGGAATGTATACGGGGAAAGGGGAAAATATTGTTAAAATTAATGGCCATTTGAGGGGTAGTATGGAAACCCAATACAGTAGAAACTTCCTAAAATACATGTTTATATGAAGGCAACATGAAGGAAATTGCCAAATAATGAGGGAGACAAAGTCCCAACAGGGTATCTTTAGTTACCAAAAGAAGCTTTCCATTCCAAAATTGGATTATACTGAATTGAGTTATTGGCCAAAGGAGCTCCATGAGAATTCCCAAACAACTCAAGCTGTTGCTAAGACAAAAATTTATTCTCTACAAACTAATAGCAAGACCTCTTTGCTGAAGACACAATTCATTGAATAGGGAAAAGTCAGGTTGATGTCTACATAGAGCCATTAACCCTACATTCTAGTGTCTTTGGCACAGGAAGGTATTCAGGAAGCTACCAAAAAAAGAAATATAAACACCACACCACCCATAAACCCTTTGAACCATGTGATGACCAATCAGACATAGATTATTGCCAACTGAAAAATCTTTATTTCTGGCAACTGGGACCATACCCAAGTATTTGGAGTTTTAGATATGGGTTGAAATGTCCAGTACAAGTTGTTTTTGTAGGCAAATCTATGTTCTTGCATCTCTGTTAGCAACTTCATGGGAGTTGGGGGGCAATGTGAGAGAAGTACTAACTTTTGTTTCCTACAAAAGAATTGGGTAATTTTCAATGGGATTCTCAATCAAGGAGATCATATTATAATTAAATTTTAAATGACCCCAGCAATAATACAAGTTTGAGGAACGTTTGCACTGCCTTGCCCTGTCTCATGAAAACTTAGGTTAAAACCAAAGATTGCTGGTCTTTAAAAAAATGCAATGATGAACTGACACTGTTATATTCAAAGATCAGTGCTTTCCTCAGCCATCATCAGAGACGTTTCTGCCTGCTACAGTTGGGAACAAATATGGAGACCTTCATCCAGACATGATGCAGAGAGTAAGAGACCTTGGAGCACTAGACCTTAAACAGGATGTCTTTATCAAATTCCTCCCTCCAGGGTTCAAGGGTCAAAGAACCAGAGAGGATGGACAACAAGAAAACAAGGTTTTCTAACTCCATATGATCAAAGCTCATGTGACCTCACAGAGATTAAGGCAGCATGCACAAGGCCTGCAGAAGTGTGCACCGGGACTTCTGAGTTTATATTATACTTTCTAGGTTAGTTATTGTAACTAGTCTAGTTAGTTCTAGTTTAGTTTTACAGGATTCCTGAGTGTGTGAATGAGTGGGTCTTTGATTCTTGCGCCATCACCTGGGCTCTTTTTATTCTACTTGTCTTTTTCAATTTCAGTGTAATAGCTTTTGTTTTCTCATATTATATTTTATTTTACCAAACTTTATTAATATCCCTTAGAAATCTGTTCTTTTCTAATGTGAAAGAAAGGAATAAACCTAGAAGGAAGGAAGAAAGGTGGAGAGGAACTGTGAGGAGTGTTGGGAAGGGGCATAATCAGGAAATATTATGTGAGAAAATAATCTATTTCTTTTTTTAAATTAATTTTTTACACTCCATATTTTATTCCCCTCTCATCTATTTGTTCCACATCCCACACCACCTCCCTACTCCCTGTCTCCACGTGGATATCCCCACCCCACACCACCTGACCTCTAAACTCCCTGGGGCCTCCAGTCTCTTGAGGGTTAGATGCATCAATTTTCAATAAAAAGAAAGTGAATAAAAATAATTTTGAAGCTTAGAATTTTCATTGGCACTGTAATAAATGCATAGAAATATAAACTTTAAAACCCGTTTCAAAATTCACAAACAAGAAGTATTTCTTCATTCATATAGATGCTTTTCATTTCCCTTTTCAGTATTTTACAGTAGACTGAAATCCAAAAGCAGCATCCTTCATATCCTTAACTTGTGACAAAACCATCAAACCTGGGTAGGAAAGACAATGTTTTCAATAAATGGTTCCTGAAAGTCTAGTTAGCTCTGTGTGCAATAAGAAGATCCTATTTTACCATTTCATACCAAAGGCAAATATTAAAGAAAAGTAGAAGACAGGCTAAATTAAAAATAGTTAATAAATTTTTTTTAAAAAGACATGAGAAAACATTTGAATCACAGTGTTTAGACAAAAATGTTTAATTTAATAACCCGCTAATTAGTTAATTAATATTAAGCAATGAAAAAATTACTAAGTGAATCTCATTAAAATATTAAAGTTACTGTGGAAGAAAAAAAAAAACAGGGAAGACAACAAAATGTTAAGCCACAGAAGTAAAAGGTATTCATGAAAGTATCTAGCCAAAGACTTAAAATACCTAAAGAAATCTGAAAAATCAAAAGTAAAAAAACAGCCAAAAAGAAAACAGGAATAATATTTGAGAAAAAATTATAATAGAAGATATGTTAACGACTATTAAGAACATGAAAATATATTCAACATAGTCCCACAACAACGCAAATTCAAACCACAATATACGAATATTTCAAGTCTGTTCAAACAACTAGCAGAAGCAGTGAGAGCTAGTGGGTGGCACCAGTGGGTGGCAAATGGCCAATTTACATACGCTGCCTGTGAGGATAACAAATGGTCCAGTCATTTCAGAAAACACCACGTCAAAATTTGAAGATAAACATCAATTTACCATGTCTTCCTGCCACATACTTTTAGATGATTAATGGCGCGGGATGGAAATACAAGCCTATTAATCACTCATACACAAATATTTGTAGTAACATTATTGATAAGAATCACAGTCGTAAAAAATTCCAGCAATTATCTGACCAACAGATAAGGAAGCTGTTGCATCATAGCAAGTTTTAGGTTTTGTGAAACAGTAGTAGTAGGTCTAGAGAGGCAGCTCATGGGGTATAGGCTCAAGATGCTACCAAGTCTGAGCATCTGAGTGAAATCACTAGGACCCACATGGGAGAAAGAGAAAAGTTATTACTGCAAGTTGTACTCTGACTTCTACACACATGTAATTGTATGTGTGCCCCCAGACATACATAATATAGATAACTAGATATGGAATTAAAATGTTAAAAGTACTAACTCAGGGGAGTAGTGTTTGTTTTCTAATTCATCTTACCAGGTATGTTTGTGCTGGATAGCTATGTCTTCAAGAACAATAGCCCAGCTCACAAACTATCTTGTAGACAGAAGAAATTGAACTTACTCGAAGATGAATTTTTTTTAAGAGTTGATGTTCTGCCCCACTATGTTCATAGCAGCCCTATTTATAATAGCCAGAAGCTGGAAAGAACCCAGATGTCCCTCAACAGAGTAATGAATACAGAAAATGTGGTTCATTTACACAATGGAGTGCTACTCAGCTATTAAAAACAATGAATTCATGAAATTCTTAGGCAAATGGATGGATCTGGAGGAGACTGCCCTAAGAGAGGTAACCCAACCACAAAAGAACATACATGATATGCACTCACTGAGAAGTGGATATTAACCCAGAAACATAGAATACCCAAGATACAATTGGCAAAATACATGAAACTCAGGAAGAAGGAAGACCAAAATGTGGATACTTCATTCCTTCTTAGAATGGGGAACAAAATACCCATGGAAGGAGGGACAAAGTTCAGAGCTGAGACTGAGGGAAGGACCATCCAGAGACTGTCCCACCTGGGGATCCATCCCATAAACAACCACTAAACCCAAATACTATTTCATATGCCAAGATTTTGCTCACAGGACCCTGATAAAACTCTCTTGTGAGGTTATGCCAGTGCCTGGAAAATACAGAAGTAGATGCTCACAGTCATCTATTGGATGGAACACAGGGCCCCCAATGAAGGAGCTAGAGAAAGTACCCAAGAAGCTAAATGAGTCTGCAACCCTATAGGAGGAACAACAATATGAACTAACCAGTACCCCCAGAGCTCCTGTCTCTAGATGCATATACAGCAGAGGATGGCCTACTTGGCCATCAATGGGAGGAAAGGCCCTTGGTCTTGCAAAGATTATAGGCCCAGTATAGGGGGATTCCAGGGCCAGGAAGCAGGAGTATGTGGGTTGGGGAGCGGGGGGGGGGGAAATATAGGGGACTTTCAGAGAGGAAACTAGGAAAGGAGATCGCATTTGAAATGTAAATAAAGAAAATATCTAATAAAAAAAGAAAAAAATGAGTTGATGTTCATTGCTTCACAATAGCTAAGAAATAGAAACAGCCTAAATATCCTTCAACCAATGAAAGGATAATGAAAAATGGAGTACATATGTAGTATGAAGAGCTATTCAGAAGTAAAAGACAAAAATGAAGATATGAAAATTGTAGGAAAGTAAATGGAACTAGAAGAGATCGTATTGAATGAGCTAATCCTCAAACAGAAAGAAAAGTGTCAACATATTCTCTCTCATGAGACCCTCCTAGATCCAAATCTTTAAATGTGAGAAATATCTGGGAGTAACAGCAGGAACCAGAAAAGTAAAATGAAACCATTTCTAGGAAAAGGATTTGGGAGCAACGGAAAGGGAACACAAGGTAAATGTGACCTGATCAGATAAATGAAAAGGGAGCTCTTGAGAGAAGAAGGCGGTGACTGCAGAAAAAGAAGGGGAGAAGGTACAGGGGAATAGGAAGATACAAGTTCTCTGATAAGAGAAATGGGAAAGGGGAGGGTTCTCTAGGAAAGGAAAAGGAAATAAATACAGAATAAAGAGGTAAAATAACAATAAGTATCTGTAAAAAGGAATCATACTATTCACTATAATACATGTAATTATTTTTATAAACACACAGATATAGTTTTAATGGACTTCTCTCACCTGGGCTGACAATGCTCCCTCCACAAGCCAAATACCACCTGATAAAACACAGGAACAATCATGAAAAGTCTTCTTTTGATTTGTTGGACAAGGTTATCCGTGACTCCCAAACATACAGCCTATTACTGCTTCCCTTGGTTGTCCCCAAGAGATGGACTTACCCAAAGGTAAGTTCCTATTGCCGAACATACCATGTACTTCAGAAGCAGGGCCCGACAAGCCCTGATCTTGAACTATCTTGAATGTACTCTCCCTGAGGCCTACTTTCCTAATACCAAAAGGCATCATGCAAGTTTCCACATGAAAGAGGGAACCAACAGATCGGCCCAGTTGTGATGCTTATGAACCACACTAACAAGCAGCATGGTACAATAATCCTAAGAGTACAGTAGTGGCATGCCTAAGAGTGGAAGGTACTAGAATAAGAAAAAGAGAAATCAAAAAAAAAAAAAAATACCACAAAAAGAATAGCTGGGACCAGGAGGTCTTGCATAAACTTATCACTTATATAAAACAAGTTGATTAAACTTAGAATACCCAAGATACATTATGCAAAACAGAAGAAAACCAAGAAGGATGACCACTGGGTGGATACTTCATTCCTCCTTAGAATAAGGAACAAAATACCCATGAAAGGATATAGGTACAGAGTCAAAATTTAGAGCTAAGATGAAAGGATGGACTATCCAGAGACTACCCCATTTGGGAGTCCATCCCATCATCAGCCACCAAACCTAGATACTAATGCTCATGCCAGCAAGATTCTGCTGAAGGGACCCTGATATTGCGGACTCTTGTGAGGCTATGCTAGTGCCTGGCAAACACAGAAGTGGATGCTCACAGCCAGCTATTGGATGGAACACAGGGTCCCAATGGAGGAGCTAGAGAAAGTACCCAAGGAGCTGAAGGGGGCTGCAACCCTGTAGGTGGAACAACAATATGAACTAACCAGTACCCCCTGAGCTCGTGTCTCTAGCTGCATATGTAGCAGAAGATGGCCTAATCGGCCATCATTGGGAAGAGAGGCCCCTTGGTCTTGTAAACTTTATATGACCCAGCACAGGGCAAGGCCTGGGCCAAGTAGTGGGAGTGGGTGGGTAGGGGAGCAGAGGTGGGGGGGAGGGGTATAGGAAACTTTTGGGATAGCATTTGAAATGTAAATAAAGAAAATAATAAAAAATAAAAATAAATAAATAAAATAAAATCACAACACATAATAACAGTTAAAAAAATAAAGACTGCTGGCACTAGCGAGGATGATTAGAATGCTGCCACTAATTCTGCACTGTAGTCCTGAAAAGGTCAGGGCTATAGTTCTCCCTTCTCCTTCTTGTCCAGATGAGTAGTTTGGATAACTTAACTGACACTCCCCTTTCACTTGTGGTTAAAAATAGGCATTTCTGAGAAATTGGCTTTGACTAAGAAATGAAACTGAATGTCTCTGTTCAGTAACAGGATGCAGGCTGGCCTGAAAAATAGGAGGAAATTATTAACTGAATTTTATGGGGGGAAGAAGCAGAACCTACATTAATCTTTCTAAAAAGCTGACTGATTAAAACCAAAATTATTTTTGGAGAGTTGGAATGCTGTATGTCTCTCAAGTTGCTTTGGGCTTTCTTAGCCCCTAAACAGTTATATGTGTTCACTTCTATATTTGACCTAACAACCTTTTAACTATTAGGTAAGTATATCAGAAAATGCAAGCAAACCCCTAACTTCTACCAACTAAAAGGTTTTAGGTGCCATCGGATAGGATCTAAGGCTCAAAGCAGAGACTGGCTCACTTTGATGGAGCTTTCCTCACTCATGTTTCTTTTGGCCAGTTTGTTTGGAAAGGTCAGAAGAAGTTAAAATGTATACACAGCTACCCAAGAAGAGCTCATAAGACTGCAAGATGAGGAATAGGCATAGGATAGTGCTTAAAGAAGCTAGATAAAGGTTGTAAGTGCATCTAGTCAGCTGGAAGACAGATCGTACATCAAGAAATGTGAGAGGTTCTAGGAAGAGTGCTGTGTAGTGAAACTGCCCTGCAATGGATCTGAAGGGGCTGAGGCTAAGGGAATGCCTGAAAAGACCTCATAAGTGAAGCAGAGTAGTGGAGATAAGAGTTGGTCAGAACAGTTTGAGTTCACACATTATTTTAGAAAAGTGTTGTTTGAGAACAGTGTTGGTATATTCTACTTTCCTTGAGGCTTGTGGTCTGTAGGGATATGAAAAGAATACTTAGTACCTAGGGTTGGAGTGAGATATTGAGTTATCTTAGAAAGAATATCAAGTCTGCTGTCAGATTGTAGATAGCTGGGAGCAAACCAAAATAAGAAAGGACATAAGATAGGATGTGAGAAAACTCTTTCTTTTGTTCTCTCATATGTGGTAGAGAATGCTAACATCCAAGCAGACAAAAAGTCTACCAATGAGAGTAGATAGCAGAGTCACTAGAAGGAAATTTTTCAGTCCTGTAATGGGAGATGATCTCATGTCCAGTGGGTAAGAAAGGGACGTTGCCTGACAGCCCCTTGGATGACAGCTTGAGGGTGATGTGGAGAGTCTGTGGCAAGGATGGAGAGTAGAGAGAAAGCAAGGTGAGATATCTCACATGGAACTCGCCATATAATGTGCAAGTGGGAGCCTGTCCTTGAGTAGAAGAGAAAACAATAGTTACTGAAAATATACCCTGAGTCTTTGAAAATGGCTTCTTATTTCTAGTGGAGAACCCTGTGATGATATTAAATAGGCTAACATGAGACAAGGAATAGGACATGCTCATTAGTACAGGAGGATATTAACTATGGCATATTGGAAGGATATGAAACGGAAGATGATGCATCCAGTTCAGCAATAACATCAGCTCTAGTGTTGCCTTTGGCTATCTGTTCAGAAATGCTCTGAGGGCCTCTGCAGTAGATAACAAAGGCAAGTTATAGGAGCTTATAGGTTAGTTTGCTTTTAATTAAATGAGTCTGCTCTGAGGTAAGAGAGGCTCACTTTTACCAAATTAAGTCATGAGAGCAGAGAGTGCAGTATACATGTTCATGGTAAGTGTGGGCATAAACCTTTTGGTTTTTGACTGGTGGAATATCAGTGATTTCTGCCTGTTGTGAATTCCAATGTAGGCTTCTAAGATGATGGTTTCTGTGTCAATGGCGTAGCCTTCAGCTGGATGGAGTTCTTTCTTTAGGGTCTAGAATCTCTAAAGTAGAAGAGGATAGAGGGACCTCTTTAAGTTTGAATCATAAAAGTTGGGCAGATTGGGAGGGGCCTAGAGAGGACCATGAATATCTTGGGGTCCAAATACAAACTTAACTCATTAGTTCTAAAAAAGAGAGAAGTTGCATTTGGCCTGGAAGCAGGGGAAATATGTCCTGCTTTGTAGTTTCATGGCTTTGATGTATGTTGGATGAAGAGAGAGGTGGAGTAAAGCTATGATAAGTTCATAGTGAAGCTATCTGATCCTGACAAAGGGGGGTGCCTGTGATGATGGTTAATCTTAGTTGTCTACTTGACTACATGTGGCATCACCTAAAATGTAAGCTATGGAGCACACATGTGGGACTCTCTCAGTCAGATTATTTGAAGATTGAAGGCCCACCCAAAACATGGTCACCACAACAAGATAAAAGAGAGATAGAGGGTTTCTGTCTGTGCCTGGAGCTGATCCCCTGCCTCAGGGCTCCATATTCAAATAGCAACAGGAGAGAGAGAACTAGTCTCCCAGGAGTGCAGACAAGCCTGTGAGTAAAGCTATCACTGCTGCTCAGATGGACCCTCCCAGAAACCTCAGGACACAGGAACTGAGGAGCAGCTTGGGAAAGGAGCCTTCTGTTTTCCATCTGCACCCAGAGCTGATCCTGTACCACACCTCTTATACCCAAATTCCTCCCAGAGAGAACTGGTCTCCCAGGAGTACTGACACAGAGTCTTGCACACAAATACCATCAAGAGACAGCTGCTCTCCCAGGACAGCTGAAATACATGCAAGCTCAGGAAATGCCACCTCTTCCGTTCAAATTCCTGACCCAAGAGGGACCTTCCCAGAGCCATCAGGACACAGGAATCAAGTAACATCTGGGGATAGGATCCCTCTGGTTTCTGTCTGTACCCCAGAGCTGTCCCTGTACTACAACTCTTCATACCCAAATTCTTCCCAGATAGAACTGGTCTCCCAGGAGTACTAAAAAAGAGGCTTGCAGGAGGGACAAGCCACAGTCAGAGACAGCAAGATGAGATAACATCAGAAATAACCAGACAGCAAAGGGCAAGGGCAAAAACATAAGCAACAGTAACCAAGGCTACTGGGCATCATCAGAACCCAGTTCTTCCACCACAGTGAACACTGAATACCCAACACACCAGAAAAGCAGGACTCTGTCATATCTCATGATGATGACAGATGACTTTAAGAAGGACATGCATAACTCCCTTAAAGAAATACAAGAGAACACAGATAAATAGGTAAAAGACCTTAAAGAGAAAAGACAAAAATTACTTAAAGAATTAAAGGAAAATACAAACAAATAGGTGAAGGAATTGAACAAAACCATCCAGGATCTAAAAATGGAAATAGAAACAATAAAGAAATCACAAAGGGCAACAACCCTGGGGGGGGAAAAAAAAACTAGAAAATAAAGCAGGAGTCATAGATGGAAGCATCACCAACATAATACAAAAGATAAAAGAAAGACTATCAGGGGTAGAAGATACCTTAGAAAACATTGATACAACAGTCAAAGACAATGCAAAAGACTAAAAGCTCCTACCCTGAAATATCCAGGGAATCTGGGACACAATGAGAAGACCAAATGTAAGGATAATAGGTATAGAAGACAGTGAAGTTTCCTAAGTAAAGGACCAGCAAATATCCTCAACAAAATTATAGAAGAAAACTTCCCTAACCTCAAGAAAGAGATGCCAATGAACATACAAGGAGCCTACAAAACTCCAAATAGATTGGATCAGAAAAGAAATAACTCCAATTACATAATAGTCAAAACATCAAATGCACAAAAAAAGAAAGAATATTAAAAGCAGTAAGGAAAAAAAGTCAAGTTACATATAAAGGCAGACCTATCAGATTTACACCAGACTTCTCAGCAGAGACTATGAAAGCTAGAAAATCCTGGGCAGATGTTATACAGACCCTAAAAGAACACAAATGCCATCCCAGNCTACTATAGCCAGCAAAACTCTCAATTGCCATAGATGGAGAACCCAAGATATTCTATGACAAAACCAAATTTTCACAATATCTTGACAAAAATCCATGTCTACAAAAGATGATATATGAAAAATGCCAACACAAAGAGGGAAGGTACACACTAGAAAAAGCAAGAAAGTAATATTCTTTCAACAACCCCAAAAGAAGACAGGTACACAAACATAAAAATAACAAAAATAACGGGAATCAACAATCACTATTCCTTAATATCTCTTAACATCAATAGACTCAATTCCCCAATTAAAAAACAAAAACTAACAGGTAAGTAAACTGGCCCCAGCTTTTGACTGCATACAGGAAACACACTTCAGTGTCAAAGATAAATGCCTCCTCATAGTAAACGACAGGAAAAGAATTTTCCAAGCAAATGGTCCCAAGAAACAAGCTGGAGTAGCCATTCTAATAACAAATAAACTTAACTTTCTACCAAAAGTCATCAAAAAAGATAAGGAAAGACATTTCATAATCATTAAATGAAAAATCCACCAAGAACTCTCAATTCTGAACATCTATGCTCCAAATACAAGGACACCCACATTCATTAACAAATATAGAAGTGGATACCCACAGTCATCTATAGGATAGAACACAGAGAACCCAATGGAGGAGCTAAAGAAATTACCCAAGGAACTGAAGGGGTCTGCAACCCTATAGGTGGAACATCAATATGAACTAATCAGTAGCTCCCAGAGTTCATGTCTTTAGCTGAATATATAGCAGAAGATGGCCTAGTCAGCCATCGTTGGGAAGAGATGCCCCTTGGTCTTACAAACTTTAAATACCCCATAAATGGGAACACCAGGGCGAAGAAGTGGGAGTGAGTGGGCAGGGGATTAGGGCAGAGGGAAAGTATAAGGAACATTCGGGATAGCATTTGAAATGTAAATGAAGAAAATATCTAATAAAATAATTACAAAA
>NW_018392072.1:0-4840 GCF_900095145.1 Mus pahari | reverse complement strand
GCTGGATCAGCCTGCGGACAGCCGCCAGGCGAACACCCCTCCTGGGCAGGAAAGGCGCAGGTCGATCGCATAATTTTCAAATAAAAATACTTTTTGTATGACCATTTCTAAAAAGCAATCTTAAAAAAAAAAAATCCCAAATCAAAGAAATCCAACCGACCAACTGACCAACAACCAACCAAACAAACAAACATAAATCCTTGTGGTATGGATCAATATTAATTCTCAGTAAGCAGAATGACTTCAGAGCATTTTTACAATTTTAATATTTCCTGGGTCTGGTAAGCAGATCATATCCATAGAGCAAAGCTATGTGTAAAAGATGCAACACAAAGCCTAAGGCAATACATATGCATAACTCACAAGTATCACTCAAGCAATTGGACACTGAAGGAGATCAAAGATAGATGGTCTACAGTGTGAGCCAGCATCTCTCTCTCTCTCTCTCTCTCTCTCTCTCTCTCTCTCTCTCTCTCTCTCTCACACACACACACACACACACACAATTCAGTGAAGGGGAAACAAGAGGGAACAGGTTAGTCAGAATGATCTGATTTCCACCTTACCAGGTCAGTAAGAGAGTTTGAACAAGATACAGGATCCTTGTCTCAAAAACATTATAGGAAGCGCACTAATTAAATATGCAAGCTATCACAAAAATATATCAGTGATGAGGCTAAAAATTCATTTGGAATGAAACCCAAGGTATTCAACCTATTCTTCTAAAGGATTCTAAATTCGTTACATCAAACTGCATTACCCAAGGAAAACCCATTACATACCAGTTGAGCACTGCAGATAGGTCTCCAAGTCCCAGCTGCACCAGGCAGTTATCCAGGCTGCAGGTCTCTGAGTGTGTTCTCTGGATCCACTGAATCCTTTATATACCTCTCTGCTCACCCCTCCCTATCATAGCCATACCCTCCAATCCACAATTGGAATTGGATATCCTAGTTTAATCTCCACCCTTTAAATTCCAGATCAAAGATATAATCATTTCATTGGCTGAATCAGAAGGACATTTGTTCATACACTCTCCACTCTTTCCCATCCCCCCACACACACCCAAAAGTTTCATTGATAAATACTAACATTCCACTTGTTAATTAACCATACAACATCAAGTTTCTTCATTTGTTCCTTCATTTGCTTAAGGTTTACTTAGGTTTCAATTTGTTCCAGGGACCTTGTCATGCTCTGAAGCCAAGGTTGTTTTAGAAGTCTAATTCGAGCAATCCTTCTGCCTCAGACTCTTATTGCTAGGATTACTGTTATGAATAAAAATATATGGTTGGATTTTATTCATGAAAGCACAGTCATTTCCAGTTTGCGTCAGCTAAGAGTTTAATCTGTTGTTGAACAGAGACATAGCATAATTCAAAGATAATCTTTTTCACAGGATTTGGGACAGAATACAGAGTCAGAGACCTGAATAGGTACTGGAGTTGAAGGGCTAAAGTGGATGCTCTGTCAGTAAACTGCAGCAGCAGCCACTCAACAGGTGGGGCAGGGGCAAGGCTTGATTCCATTACTATAGTAACCAGGGTGCTGGGTGTGTACTCAGTTGGTAGGGAGCTTCCCAGCATACAGGGCTTCCTCTCTTAAACTCTCTGTGCAGCAGCCAAGACGGGGCATGTTGGTGAGCTCAAAACTGGAAGGGGGAGGTAGGGGGCTCATTTCAATGTCATGTTCAGCCAAATTGTAAGCTGAAGTATAATCTAATCCCTAAGAGACCTGCTTTCTAAATGGACAAAAGCAAACATAAAAAGGAATGTGTGAGGGAGATGGTGCCCTTGGCTGCTCAGGAAACTTAGAGTGTGTCAAGTAGGATCAGTCCAACAACATTCCTCAGGGCTATGAGATTTGAAGTGGGTCTTGGACTGGAGACTTGGCTTAGAAAGAGGGAACACCTGTCAACCTTCTGTTCCCATCATCTACATTATGGCTTGAAATGATCTGTGACTCCAGTTAAAGCAAATGGGAAACCACCTTCTAGGGCAGCAGGCATGTGATGGCTGCCCATTCATAGTTGCAGGCAAAACACCCTACACATAGAACAAATCTTCTTAAAACAACTCATCTCTACTGGGAATGGCGGCATACACATTTATTCCCTCCACTCAGGAGTCAAATTATGGCTGTTCAGGGAGTTCAGAGCTACCCTTATCTAAATAACTAATTCCCAACCAATGAAACCTATGGAGTGAGGATATTTCATAAAATTGAACCAGAGCAGTCAGGATGGCACAGGACATTAACCCCAGCACTACAGTCAGAGGCAGGACTGCTCCTCAGAATGGCTTATGGAATCTTTACGGCTCTTAAACAAAGAAACCCTGTCTCAAAACAAGACAAACAAACAAACACAAAAACATGGTGAAGTTACCCAGATGGTGCAGGTACATACGTAAAACCTAGGATTAAGCACATAGAAACAGGCAAACTTCTGAGGTCAAGGTCAGTCTGGAATACAAAGTGAGTTCAGGAAAAACCAGAGATTGTTAAATGGACCAACCCTGTTAAAAAATCAGTCAATCAAAGAAACAGACAGACAAAAGCCAAACAAAAAATACCCAAATCTCAAAATAAAATTCTTAAATAAAACCTCAAGGGAGCTTAGAGCCAGTGAGATGGCACAGAAGCAAATGGCACTTGGTGTCAAGACTGAGTTCAGTAGTGGGACCCACAGCTGTACTGAGAGAAACCACTTCATTTTACAGTCCTCCCACCTCTATATGCATACTCCCCTGGTGACACATCAATTCACAAATGAACTAAGACAATCATCATGTAAAGAATAGCACAAGATCTGATCCAGGGTGGTGGTGTAAGTTTCAGTGGACTGATGAAAGATGGCCCCCAAACTACATAATGTAATTCTGTGCCTCCCAATCAAATACCAAGAACAGGAGCTGGGTGTTTGATTGGCAGCTCAGGCTCTTGTCATGGGCATCATGAATAAAAATATTTGCAGTAAAACTCCTTGGGTCAGGAGAAAAAGGCTTTCTCCAAAGTGCTAACGAGGTCTCCTTGGAAAAGTAAGGAGAAATCCAAAGTGGAAAGATTTTCGGGGTAAAATGGGACCAAGAGAAAGGAGATTTTGAGCTAGATATGGCTCATGACCAGGGAATTAGGGAGCCTATGGGATAGCAGATGGAACTATTTCACCTAGGCAGCCATAATACATAGCATGGGGGTTCAATATAGGAAAGGACCTCAATATAAAGACTTCATAAGTGAGATAGTACAAACTCAAAACCTTGAAATTTGGGAGATATAGCACTCTTCATCGTGAGAGAGCAAGCAACATGGAGAAGACCAGTGGCTCACTGAACGAGGCAATCCTTTCCAAGGTGTACACTGGACAAGAAGGAAACTGATCTTTATTCTGTACTTTCATAGGAATCAGAGTCATGGATGCTGTCCCCTGGAAGAAGTGATTCTGAAATGACCCCTGAGGTTACTCTCTAGGCACATCTGATAGAAAGTTTCCAGATATGTGAATGTTGAGGACCAAGTCTAGATGTAGCCATTGTCCTGTGACAGTCAAATTTCTGGAAAAAATAAATGGGAGAAGCCAATCTCATCAGTTTTTTTGGATTTCCCATCTTTAGTCTCTGGTTTATGCCTTTTAAATTCAATGGACAGTCAAGGAAGAAAATGGTTGCTAATAACTTTGGGCAGCAAACAGATGTTGCCCTGAGGCTCACAGTGTTCCTTCCCAGGTCCTACATCTGTGGTTTAGAGGTGAAAACAGAAAGGAATTGTGCATGCTGGAAAGAAGTGAATGGCTAAATACTATAGGCAAAATTGTGAAGCAGCTGCTATACCTGCATAGGTGATAGAGGGAAGCAAGCTACCAGAATAAAAGCTCTAGGCACCAGAGCAGCAAAGGGGCTAGAAGTTTCATGGCCAGACAGAGAACAAGGTTTAGTAGCAGGATCTCAGGCTCAGCCAAGACAAAGGAAACCCTCAAACAAAGAGAGAAGTAAAAAATACCCCCCTCAAAAACCCACAAACAAACAATAAATAAAGAACAACAAAACCTTCCAGGCTTTCCATTCTTCTACTCCAATGAGCATGGAACAGAAGGGCAACATCACCAGGACAGGGCTCCTAGAACCTTGGTGAAACAATGCCACCCAAACAGCAGATTCTGTGCATGAAATTCCCCAGGGACAGCATGCACAAGCTGCTCTGAGGGACACAGGTCAACTACAGAAAACATCTAGAAACAAACTTATAGCAATATGACAGCATCAGGGATCTATCCTCTCCGATTGAGCACAAAACATTGACCTGAAGAAAGCCTTTTCCCACCATTGGGTATGTTTACAAAGGCCTCCATTCCCTCTGAGGTGTGACATTTTCATGCATGCTAAAAAGGATGTGCACATCAGTGTCTGGGTTTGGTGATTGTAAATGGGATGGATCCCCAGGTGAGTCAGTTTCTAGACGGTCATTTATTTAGTCTCCACTCCATACTTTGGATGGTGAAGAGTGGAGAGTATGTGAACACAAATGGGTCGTTCTGATTTAACCAATGAAATGATTAGATCTTTGATCTGGAATTTAAAGTGTGGAGATGAAACCAGGAAATCCAATTCCAGTATTGGATTGGAGGGTGTGGCTACAATAGGGAGGGGTGAGCAGAGAGGTACATAAAGACCTCAGCGGATCCAGAGAACACACTCAGAGACCTGCAGCCTGGATAACTGCCTGGTGCAGCTGGGACTTGGAGACCTCTCTGCAGTGCTCAACTGGTATGTAATGGTTTTTCCTTGGGTAATGCAGTTTGATGTACCGAATTTAGAATCCTTTAGAAGAATAGGTTGAAGAC
>NW_018392071.1:37764-45304 GCF_900095145.1 Mus pahari | reverse complement strand
GGGAAGTTTTCTTCTATAATTTTGTTGAAGATATTTGCTGGCCCTTTAAGTTGAAAATCTTCATTCTCATCTACTCCTATTATCAGTAGGTTTTGTCTTCTCATTGTGCCCTGGATTTCATGGATGTTTTGAGTTAGGATCTTTTTGCATTTTGCATTTTCTTTGATTGTTGCGTTTATGTTCCCTATGGAATCTTTTGTACCTGAGATTTTCTCTTCCATCTCTTGTATTCTGTTGCTGATGCTCACATCTATGTTTCCTGATTTCTTTCCTAGGGGTTCTATCTCCACAGTTGTCTCCCTTTGGGTTTTCTTAATTGTTCCTACTTCCTTTTGCAGATCCTTAATGGTTCTGTTCAATTCCTTCCCCTGTTTGGTTGTGTTTTCCTTTAATTCTTTAAGGGATTTTTTTTTTTTGTTTCTTCTAGCTGTTTAGCAGTGTTATCCTGTAACTCTTTAAGGGATTTTTGTGTTTCTTCTAGCCATTTAGCAGTGTTTCCCTGTAATTCTTTAAGGGATTTTTGTGTTTCTTCTACCTGTTTAGTAGTGTTTGCCTGTAGTTCTTTAAGGACTTATTCATGTTTAGCAGTGGTCTCATGTAATTCCTTGAGGAATTTTTGTGCTTCCTCTTTAAGGGCTTTTCCTTGTTTAGCATTGTTCTCCTGCATTTCTTTGAGCGAGTTATTAATGTCCTTCTTCAAATTTATCACCATCATGAGATATAATTTTAAATCTACATCTTGCTTTTCGGGTGTGTTCGAGTATCTAGGACTTGCTGTGGTGGGCGTACTATGTGCCCTGTGTTCTTGGTTTCTGTTAGTAAGATTCTTACGTTTGCCTTTCACCATCTGGAAATCTCTGGTGTTAATTTTCAAGCTCTCTCTGGCTGGAGTTTGATCCTCCTGTGATTCTGTTAGGCCCTGTCAGCACTCCTGGGAATCCCAACTCTCCCCTGAGTCCCCTTGATCAGAGCATTCTCTGCAGGCAAGCTCTCCTTTTGCAAGGCATCCAGAAGTCTGGAGCTCTGATCCTCCTTCTGAGTCCTGGGGTCAGAGCCCTCCCTGTAGGCTGACTCTCCCTGCGTGATCCAGAGGACCCATGATCTCAAGGACCTGTGGTGTGAAGAGTCCTCCCAAGTGCTCAGCTGTCTCCACTGGGGTTCAGAAGAGAAATGGCAGGAGTGGCCCAGACCAGACCTGAACCCTGCCTCTGGGTGGGCAGTGTTCCTTTGTCCCTGTTCCTGCTGGCACAAGCCCCTGCTGGATTCTCTGGAATTGATTGTGTTCCACAATTGAGAGAATACATTGAGACACTGGTCTTGTTGAGGATGTAACCTGTAAATGCTAGTCTTCTGGGGATTAGCCTAGAGACTAGCCTTAGGCTCAGGTTTTGTTGAGGGTGGGGAGTTGGAAACTCATGTTAGGTACCAGCCTGTTAGTTTACCAGAGTTCAAACTTAAGTCAGGTTCTGTAAAATGGAGTCTCTCTTTAAAGATTTGGCCTCTCAAGAAATAATGGATTGTGTGGAATTGCAGGGTGGTATCCAGTTGAGCTGCGGTCTGAACCCCGAGGTCATAATTCACCTTCATGACATGGTAGGCATTCCCTCATGCTCCTGGAACTTTGGCCCCTGCCTAAGTTAACCCCCCACACACACCAGCTTCCACAAGAGAAGCATGGTCAGTAGTCATGTAGGCAATGGCCCAACCTTCTGACCTTCAGGTAAAACTGCTCCCCAGTTACCTAGCAACAGTAAAGACCATAAAAAGGGTTGTTCAGTCCTACCTTACTCTCTTACCTCTTACAGTCTTTTTTGTCTCCTTCTTACCCCTCACTCTCATCCTCCCTCCCCTCTCTTTGTCTTCTCTCCTCTCTCCTTTCTCTTTGTCCTCTCTTCTCCTCTCTCCCTCTCTCTCTCTCTCTCTCTCTCTCTCTCTCTCTCTCTCTCTCTCTCTCTCTCTCTTCCCCTTCTCTCTTTCTCCCTGCATTTCTATAATAAAGCTCTTAAACCATAGAGAGAGTCTCTGCTCTATCAAGATCTGCTGCACATTCACTATGGCCAGTGTTGGGATCCTCTTCCCTTATCCTTCTCTCCTATTACTCCGGTTGCTTTAGCAAGGTAGCTCCGGGGATCCCCAGGTAGGGTTGCCCCTTGTCCACCCCCTGAAGAGTGGGATAGAGGAATGCCCACCCAGGGATGAGTGGAAAGTGTAGGTAGCAGCACTCCCACGTCCGACTGACCAGTGAATAGGAAAAACTCTGGTGGGGCATTGGCCTTTTCCCTCCCCCACTTTCCCAGGGCCTCTTTTTTTTTGTTCCCAACAATGGATGAAATTAAATTCCAGGATCTTTGCATTTGTCACAATGTCTAAGGAGAATCATGTTTTCAAACAATAGATGAGGCAAATTCTCTACTACATCATGCTCATGTAAAGCTGAGCATCCTGTAAACAGTTATCATAGGTGATTTGGTTTACACATCTGTAGCATGAATGCCATTGCACAACTAATTCCATGAAAGCTGTGCCTGCATGCAAAAACCCCGTACAAGATTAACTCAGTTCAAAGCCCAGCATGGGAGAAAGGGATCACATCACACCACTACATGCTATTAGCAGCTCTTGACCTTGGATGAAGGAAAGGAAGTTCTTTTCAGAGATGTACTCAAGCACATACAGCTAGTATGTGGATTTAGTACTTTAAAAATTGTGAATGTGGAGATGTGAAGAAGCATTATGGGAGTGGGTATATGGAGCTGAGGAAGATGCAGTGTATTTGATCAAAGACAGGATATATACATAAGTGAGATTCCACAGACCATAAAAACCAACACTTATCACTGACTTGACATTTACTTCTTCAGTTTGGCCACTTGAAATCACTTATCCAGACTTCATACTTACCCTCACATTAGGAGAGATACGTTCAAATTCTTCCTTGTCCTGTTACCTTGAATCACTATGTATCCTTCCCACTCTGTCTTGGGCTGCCCTGGATCCTCTCTGCACAGCCTCCCCACATACTCTTTGTCAGCCTAGACCAGAAACAGATCAAATAGAATGTTGTATCTTCATGTCTGACCCCCACCCTGGGTTCTAAATCCTTTAAATAAAGGTTATCTAGACTATATTTTCATATTGGTATACTAGCACCTCACTCCCCACTAGCCTACACTCTTCCTTCCCCTGGGTTAAAAACACACAAAAAGAGAGCAAATATCTTAACATTTAATGCTCAGAACCCACTGCACCCCCTAACCCCAGAAAAAAACCCTAAAACTAAGATAAAATAATTTGGCTCAAAGAGCAAACTTCATCTATATCTCCTAAGAAGAGAAATTTAAGTAATTCCCAATGAATGGAACAACAAATCCAGAGACATATTCCAGAAGGTCAAAGCTTCTATAGCATGAAAATCGACTCAGAAAAGATAGAAACAAAATAATTTGGGACAGTATTTAACAGTTAATAACCCTTGCTCTAATGATGGAACTGGCTTTTCTCCAGCAAACCTGAGCATTATCATGACTTTATAAACCTTCTTCTTGGCAACACCTTAGGGCTGTCATCTTACTTTCAGACAGCCCTAATGTATAACATTCATAACTAAGCATAAGAAGGCACATGTCTGAATGCTTTATTTTCATCAAAGAGATCATTAATCTAAGATGAAAATCTAATAGAGAGTAAAATTTTGCTTAGTAAAAGTTAATGTTTATAGCCATAACTATGGTGCTTTATAATGTATATTTATTCTTTTTTATTAGGTATTTTCTTCATTTACATTTCAAATGCTGTCCTGAAAATCCTCTATACCCTCCCCCCTGCCCTGCTCCCCAACGCACCCACTCCCACTTCCTGGCCCTGGCATTCCCCTTAACTGGCACATATGGTCTTCGCAAGACCAAGGGCCTCTCCTTCCATTGATGGCCAACAAGGCCATCCTCTACTACATATGTTACTAGAGACACAGCTCTGGATGGTACTGCTTAGTTGATATTATTGTTCCTCCTATAGATTTCCCTCCCCTTTAGGTCCTTGGGTACTTTCTCTAGCTCCTTCATTAGGGGCCCTGTGTTCTGTCAAATAGATGAATGTGAGCATCCACTTCTGTATTTATCAGTCACTGGAATAGATTCACAAGAGATAGTTATATCAGGGTCCTGTCAGTAAAATCTTTCTTGCATATGCAATAGTGTCTGGGTTCAGTTGTTGTATATGAGATGAATCTCTGGGTGGGACAGTCCTTCCTTCCATATCAGCATGGAACTTTGTCTCTATAACTCCTTACCTGGGTGTTTTTTTCCCCATTCTAAGAAGGAACGAAGTATCCACACTTTGGTCTTCCTTCTTCTTGAGTTTCATGTGTATTGAAAATTGTATCTTAGGTATTCTAAGTTTCTGGGCTAATATCCCCTTATCAGTGAGTACATATCATGTGTGTTCTTTCGTGATTGGGTTACCTCACTCAGGATGATATCCTCCAGATGCATCCATTTGCCTAAGAATTTCATGAATTCATCATTTTAATAGCTGAGTAGTATTCCATTGTGTAAATGTACCACATTTTCTGTATCCATTCTTCTGTTGAGGGACATCTGGGTACTTGCCAGCTTCTGGCTATTATGAAAAAGGCTGCTTTGAACATAGTGGAGCATGTGTCCTTATTACAAATTGGAAAATCTTCTGGGTATATGCCCAGACATTGTATTGCTAGATCTTCTGGTAGTACTATGTCCAATTTTAGGAGGAACAGCCACACTGATTTCCAGAATAGTTGTATGAGCTTGCAATCCCACCAGCAATGTAAGAGTGTTCCTCTTTCTCCACATCCTCACCAGCATCTGCTGTCACATGAAATTTTGTTATTAGCCATTCTGACTGGTGTGAGGTGGAATCTCAGGGTCGTTTTGATTTGCATTTCCCTGATGATTAAGGATGTTGAACTTTTTTCAGGTGCTTCACAGCCATTCAGTATTCCTCAGTCAAGAATTCTTTGTTTAGCTCTGTACCCCATATTTTAATAGGGTAATTTGATTTTCTGGAGTCCAGCTTCTTGAGTTCTTTATATATATTGGATATTAGTCCCCTATCAGATTTAGAAATGGTAAAGATCCTTTCCCAGTCTGTTGGTGGCCTTTTTGTCTTATTGACTGTGTCTTTTGCCTTACAGAAGCTTTGCAATTTTATGAGGTCCCATTTGTCAATTCTCAATCTCACAGCACAAGCCATTGCTGTTCTGTTCAGGAATTCTTCTCCTGTACCCATATCTTCAAGGCTTTTCCCCACTTTCTCCTCTATCATTTTCAGTGTTTCTGGTTTTATGTGAAGTTCCTTAATCCACTTAGACTCGAGTTTTATACAAGGAGATAAGAGTGGATCAATTTGCATTCTTCTACATAACTGCCAGTTGTGCCAGCACTATTTGGTGAAAATGCTGTCTTTTCCACTGCATGGTTTTAGCTCCCTTGACAAAGATCAAGTGACCATTCGTGTGTTGGTTCATTTCTGGGTCTTCAGTTCTATTCCATTGATCTACCTTTCTGTCATTACACCAGAACCATGCTTTTTTTTTTTTTTAATCACAATTGCTCTGTAGTACAGATTGAGTTCAGGCATTGTGATACCACCAGAGTTTCTTTTATTTTTGAGAATAGTTTTCGCTATCCTAGGTTTTTTTGTTATTTCAGATTGTTTTGTAAATTGCCTTTTCTAACTCTGTGAAGAATTGAGTTGGAATTTTGATGGGGATTTCATTGAATCTGTAGATTGCTTTTGGCAAGATAGCCATTTTTACTAAATTAATCCTGCCAATCCATGAGCATGAGAGATCTTTCTACTGAGATCTTCAATTTCTTTCTTCAGAGACTTAAGTTCTTATCAGAGAGATCTTTCACTTCCTTAGTTAGAGTCACACCAAGGTATTGTATAATGTTTGTGACTATTGTGAAGGGTGTTGTTTCCCTAATTTCTTTCTCAGCCTTTGTGTAGAGAAAGGCCACTGATTTGTTTTTGTTAGTTTTATATCCAGCTACTTCACTGAAGCTGTTTATCAGGTTTAGGATTCTCTGGTGGAATTTTTAGGGTCACTTATATATGCTATCATATCATCTGGAAATAGTGATATTTTGACTTTTTCCTTTCCAATTTGTATCCCCTTGATCTCCTTTTGTTGTCTAATTGCTCTGGCTAGGATTTCAAGTGCTATATTGAACAGGTAGGAAGAAAGTGGACAGTCTCCTCTAGTCCCTGATTTTAGTGGTATTTCTTCCACCTTCTCTCCATTTAGTTTGATGTTGGCTACTGTTTTGCTGTATAATGCTTATGTTTAGGTATCGGCCTTGAATTACTGATCTTTCCAAGACTTTTATCATGAATGGGTGTTGAATTTAGTCAAATGCTTTCTCAGCATCTAACATAATGATTTTGTGTTTTTTGTCTTTGAGTTTGTTTATATCGTGGAATATGTTGATGGATTTCCATATATTAAATCATACTTTCATCCCTGGGATGAAGCCTAGTTGATCATGATGGATGATTGTTTTGATGTGTTCTTGGATTTGATTTTCAAGAATTTTATTTAGTATTTTTGCATTGATATTCATAAGGGAAATTGGTCTGATGTTCACTTTCTTTGTTGGGTCTTTATGTGGTTCAGGTATCAGAGTAATTGTGGCTTCATAGAATGAATTTGGTAGAGTACCTTCTGTTTCTATTTTGTGGAATAGTTTGAGGAGAATTCAATTAGGTCTTCTTTGAAGGTCTGATAGAACTCTGCACTAAACCCCCATTTGCATCTGGCCTTTTTTTTTTTGGTTGGGAGACTATTATTATGATTGCTTCTATTTCTTTAGGGGATATGAGACTGTTTAGATCATTAATCTGATCCTGATTTAACTTTGGTGCCTTGGATCTGTTTTAAAAATTGTCCATTTCATCCAGGTTTTCCAGTTTTGTTGAGTAGGAGCTGATGATATTTTGGATTTCCTCATGTTCTGTTATGTCTCCCTTTTCATTTCTAATTTTGTTAATTAGTATAAAGTCCCTATGCCCTCTATCAAGTCTGGCTAAGGGTTTATCTATCTTGTTGATTTTCTCAAAGAACCAGCTGCTGGTTTGGTTGATTGTTTGAATAGTTCTTTAATTTTCACTTGGTTGATTTCAGCCCTGAGTTTGATTATTTCCTGCCATCTACTCCTCTTGGGTAATTTTGCTTAATTTTGTTCTAGAGCTTTTAGGTGTGCTGTCAAGCTCCTAGTGTATGCTCTCTCTACTTTCTTTTTTGGAGGCACTCAGAGGTGTTAGTTTTCTTTTTAGGGCTGCTCTCATTGTGTCCTGTAAGTTTGGGTGTGTTGTGTCTTCATTTTCATTAAACTTAAAAAGTCTTTAATTTCTTTATTTCTTCCTTGACCAAGGTATCATTGTATAGAGTGTTCTTCAGTAAATGTTGGCATTCTATTATTTATGTTGTTATTGAAGATCAGCCTAAGTCCGTGGTGACCTGATAGGATGCATGGGATAATTTCAATAGTTTTGTATCTAT
>NW_018392071.1:17618-35211 GCF_900095145.1 Mus pahari | reverse complement strand
GAGAGAGAGAGAGAGAGAGAGAGAGAGAGAGAGAGAGAGAGAGCAGCCATGGCCAAGAGGAGAGTAGAAGGAAAAGGAGATAGAGTAAGAAGAAAGACTTGTGGGAAGCCAGAATGAATCACCACCACAAGATAGCGCTGGCTCCCTGTGTGTTTTCCTTGTGAGTAAGCAAAGTGCGCATGTGCATTCGGGGTTCTGCCAGTCCGGAGTATAGTTATGAGTTGCTGATGGCATATCCAATCAAGAGTTTCCACACTGTCCTAAGCATATGTAAACAATATNAAGCATATATAAACTATGCATATTTTCAGGCTTGGGGTCTTTCGCTTTAGNAATTAACCCAACAATAAACGTTTGTGGAAGAAGTCTATTGTCCCGTCTCTTCCTTGCCGGCGGGGGAGTGGACAGCTACAAAGACTAGAAAGTAAGAAAGAGAGAGTAAGAGGGAGAAACAGTAAGAGAGAGAGAGAGAAGAAGATGAGGAGAGGATAGAGTGAGGTGGGGCCAAGCAGCCCCTCTTATGGTGGGTTGTTATCTTACTGTTGCTAGATAACTGGGAGGTGTGTGTTTCTGCCTGAGAGTTTTTGTCTGCAGTCACACTTGAAGCGGGTTCATCCTGGAAGGCGAGCTGGGGAATGAAAAAGACTGTGGGAGAAATAACCAGGACTTGACAAGAAATCCTGATCAAAGCCCAAAGTTTAATAAAGTAGCGGGTTTTTAAGGCATGGGAAAAACCCCTCCGCCAGCCCCAATCTTGGTGCTGTCCAGATGGGAACAGGTAAGCAGATCTTCAGGAATGCTGTCTCTGGAGAATGTCGCAGCTTATCAGCAGGGGGTGGAGTCTGCCCTGAGGTGATGGGCAAAAAGTGGTAGGTGTAAACAAAGAACCAGCCTGGCAGAAATCACCCCAGGTGGTGAAGAGCAGTGGCTGCAGGTCTGGGAGGCTCCAACAGGGAGGAGTCTAGCCTGAAGGTCAAAAGCTTGGTACATTGTGTACATGACTAAAAGCCACCCTTCTCCTGTGGGGGCATGGGGCCGGTAACTATGACTTGAGCCAGGGTTTCAGGAGATATGAGGGAATGCCTATCACCCCATGTATGTGAATTATCACCACTGGGTTTAGATGTCAACTCATCTAGAGACCACACTATGTGTACATTGCCCCACAGAATACTTTGGTTTCTCTATGTATGGTAATTGAGAGTTTTGCTGGGTAGAGTAGACTGGGATGGCATTTGTGACTCTTAGGGTCTGTATAACATCTGTCCAGGATCTTCTGGCTTTCATAGTCTCTGGTGAGAAGTCTGGTGTATTTATGATAGGTCTGCCTTTATTTGTTACTTGACCTTTTTTCCTTACTACTTTTAATATCCTATCTTTATTTATTACATTTGTTGTTCTGATTATTATGTGTCGGGAGGAATTTCTTTTCTGGTCCAGTCTATCTGGACTTCTGTAGGCTTCTTGTATGTTCATGGGCATCTCTTTCTTTAGGTTAGGTTAGGGAAGTTTTCTTCTATAATTTTGTTGAAGATATTTACTGGCCTTTTAAGTTGAAAATCTTCATTCTCATCTATACCTCTTATCCTTAGGTTTGGTCTTCTCATTGTGTCCTCAATTTCCTGGATGTTTTGAGTTAGGATCTTTTTGCACTTTGCATTTTCTTTGATTGTTGAGTCCATGTTCTCTATGCAATCTTCTGCACCTGAGATTCTCTCTTCCATCTCTTGTATTCTGTCCCTGGTTCCTGATTTCTTTCCTAGGATTTCTATCTCCAGACTTGTCTCCCATTGGGTTTTCTTTACTGTTTTTAACTTCCATTTTTAGATCTTGGATGTTTTTTTAAATTTTTTTATTTTGGTTTTTTTGAGACAATGTTTCCCTGTATAGTCCTGGCTGTCCTGGAACTCACACTCTAGACCAGGCTGGCCTTGAACTCAGAAATCTGCCTGTCTCTGCCTCCAAGTGCTAGGATTAAAGGCGTGTGCCACCACCATGTGGCAGATGGTTTTGTTCAATTTCATCACCTGTTTGTGTTTTCCTGTAATTCTTTAAGGGAATTTTGTGCTTCTGCTTTAAGAACTTCTAGCTGCTTAGCAGAGTTCTCCTGTATTTTTTAAGTGAGTTATTAATGCCCTTCTTAAAATCCTCTGCAAGCATCATGAGATATGATTTTAAATCCGAATCTTGCTTTTTGGGTGTCTTGGGGTATCCAGGGCTTGCTCTGGTGGTAGTACTGGGTTCTGATGATGCCGAGTGGTCTTGATTGCTGTTAGAAAGATTCTTAAGTTTGCCTTTCACCATCTGGTACTCTCTGGTGTTAGTTGTTCTGGATTTCTCTGGCTGGAGCTTTTTCCTCCTGTGATTCTGTTAGCCTCTGTCAACACTCCTCGGAGTCCAACTCTCTCCTGAGTCTCAGTGGTCAGAGCACTCTCTGCAGGCAAGCTCTCCTCTTTTGGGGAAGGTACACAGACATCTGGAGCTCTGCTCCAACTCCTGGTTGAAGATGAAGGCCTGAAGGAACCCTGTACAAGAAGCTATGTTGCTTCGGCAGCCTGCGCACTCTCCTGCAAGGATTGGTCTCTGAGAGACCCGGGATACAAGATGGCATTCTCACCTGGTCCTGTGGTTCAGCGCCCTCCCTGGAGCCTGACCCTCCACTGGTGGGGAAGGTGCCCAGAGGTCTGGGTCTCAGCTCTGCCTCCTGGCTGAAGATGGAGGCCAGAAGAGACCCTATCGAGAAGGTCTGTTTTTTCTGCCGTCCACGGGCTGGAATAGAAGATGGTGTTCTCACCTGTTCCCAAGGTCAGAGCTCTAGGGGGACCTTTTTCATAGAGAACAAGAAGTTTAAGCCAAACATGTTTAGGAACCCATTGAACACCTTTGAGATCATATAGCAATTGACAATAATCGAACTCAGCAATGACCTCTTCCTGTATGTTAATAGCAATGCAGGAAGTAGTATCCTGAACATGATTTTAAAAGGGGAAAGTCCTGTGGAACCTTGATAGGTACCATAGTCCTTGGTTGAGCTAAGGCTAAAAGCCCTAGAGACCCTCAAGAGACAGTAGGAGTTTTTCTTGCTCCCAGATACCTGGCCCCTTCAATAGCCACATCTCCCTCCAGCCGATTGATTTGTGGCCATCAGTCATGTAAAGGCAATGCCCCAAGCCCCTCCACATGTAGAGTAATGTGACCTATGGTCACATAGGCTTAAGGCAGATCTCCATTTTAATGAGGTACCTAAAGGCCTGGAGGGCTTAGCCAATAAATTTTCTTTCCCAGACATTCCTCCCTGCAAATTTTCAGGCCTACACAGAGAAATAAGGTATGGTTTTACACATCAACTTTCCAACATAACAATACATGATTTGGAACCATGAGCTGCCTCTTTTTATCAGGATCTGCCGTGGGGAGTCATGGAGACAGATTATGCCTACAAAGTCCCTCTCTAATCTCCATAGAAGGCTTCTCTGCACTCTCAGTCATGACTGTCACTAAGCCCAAGCACAAGCACATGCACAAGTCTGATGCCATCTAGCCAAGAGCTATCACCACAGTCAGAGCTGTGCTCCACTCCTGGTCTCAGTCTAGATGTAGCTTGCAGGCCCCCACTCCATTCTCAGCAGTTCTGCAGCTTCCATCGGTGACACCTGTGAAGAGAGAGCCTGAGAACCAGAGGACCCCAGCTTTCTTGGAGACCCAGGGACCCCTAAACCAGTGGTAGCTGTCCAGCACCTCAGACTGCATCAGTGGAGCTTCCCTATGCCCCCCCCATAACAGTGTGGGGTCAACTCCTGTGTCCTGCTTCACTGAGTGGCTATGCTCTGTTGCAGTGTGGACAAGTGACCCACAACCCTGTAAGTCCCACCTGGTAAGGGGAGATTCATACCTGGTAGAGAGCAAAGAGGAGAGTTACTCAGTCATCAGCAGTCTCTTAGGTCAATATAGTTAAGGTCTCTTTTAGGGTCCTGTTTATCTTTTCTACCTGTCCTGAGTTCTGGGGTCCATATTATAATAACAAAGCTATTGATGGCTTTGATTTTGAACATGATGAAAGATGAATTACAGGAGATAGATTACCTGGAACATGGTATGATGGTCCATGAGACCCCTTCAGTAATGTTCAAAACCAAAGAGAGGAGAGTGATGAGATATAGCAGCGATGAGAAACATCAGTATGACTGCGGGGGCAATCTTTGAATAGTCTCTAGTCAGCAGACTCTAGATGAGCAGCAATTGGCTCATCTGATTATAGGGATGAGTAACAGGCTTATTGAACTGTAACATTGGAGCAATTAATTGTTCTATTCCTTTGAAGAGAGACACACCATATATTCTGCTGTATTTACCCACTAGAAATCTGATGAACTTTAGAATATATAAACTGGAAATAATCAGAGGTTTTGTTGTTGTTTTGTTCATTGTATGGGTACCAAGAAGAATCATCGGGTAGAAGGCTGATATTATGACTTGTTTGCAATGATGGATCTCATGTTATTGAGGCAATAACAAACATCTACATTTTAAATTCAGACATGCATATTAACCACCCTGTGCATGAAACTGTGGTGTTAGCCTGGCCTCCCTGCCTCCAGAATATGCATCACTGTTTTTGAAGGTTAGAGTTCCGGGCTCCTGGGACACTGTGTGTCTTAAAGTTCCTGAGAAACTGTGGTACTTCTTCAGGAAGGGAAGCCTTCAGAACATTCTGGGTTCCTCTGTATGTTCCCTTAGAAGTCACAGAAGTGTGGAACTTTGACAAAACAATTTGTGTAGACATTATCTTTTGTACCCTTTCAACTTTGTAAATATCACTGCATCCTGGTACCTACAACTGTATTGATCCTGGCATTTGACACTATATTCCATTTCTGTTAAGGGTATAAAAAAAAATCAATAAAAATTGTCATAGCCTCAGTCTTGCTATTGCCTCTTGAAACCAAGCCTGGTTTAATTTCTCACACACTGTATCAAGACACTTTAAACCAGTAAATAAGTTGGTGTGTTTTCACCTATATTCATCACCTACATATTCAAGAAAGTGCCTTTGCCTTTAGGACTGGGCATTCCCAGAGAGCCGTTAGGAAACTAGTCATACGAGGAAATAGTGCAGATATAAATGATTCAGAGAATACACATTATTCAATACATAGTAATTGTTTATAACAATAACATTTACAAAGTAACTTTGCGTATTAAATTTCTATCATACAAATTCCCTAATAATGTAAACACAGCATTCTGAAATGTGTCATTATGTTGCATTCTTTTGGTATTTATTTATTTCTTAATCCATTTATTTATTTTTTTAAGAGAGGGTCTCACTGTGTAGCTCTATTTGGTCTGAACACAAAGTCACAGAGATTCACCTGCCTCTGACTTACAAGTAGTAGGATTAAAAGCATGTGTTACCACATTTGGACTTACATGATGACTTCTGTTTTGAAGGTTTGTTTGTATTTTAATTGTGTGAAAACCTTTATTTGTTAAATATTTATGGCATGCATATGTAAGAATTCATATTGAATTTGAAACCTATGGATATAATACTATATGATAAAGTTGCTATTCTTATCTTTTTTAAATTTACAAATTTCCTGACTTCTTTATGTTACACCTTAGCGTCTGAAATAGCACAGAATGTATGCATGTTGTGGAAGGATATCATGACACATTTTTACAGTTAGGAATTGTTCTATCAATGAGAATTTAAATTAGCAATCATCTATTAAATAATATCATCCAACTATATGAGAATCATAGACTCTAATTATCTTTTGTTTTCTTGCTCCAACAAAAGCAATGTTCTCATAAATGAATGGCCAAATTGGCTCAAGGTTATTGTTTGGTTTTGGCTTTCTTTTGTTAGATAACTGTATCACTCTGTTGCCCTGTCTGGCACAGAAGTCACCATAAAGACGAAAACTGATATTACAGTGTATTTGTCTGCCTCAGCCTCCTGAATTCAGTGATTAAGGCAGTGAATCTACATGTTGGCTCATACACCAACATTTAATTTCAGGATTTAATGACAGTTTTGTTGCATTGATTGCTACTCTATCTGGGCTAATGTACCTAAATTAGAAGACAGTGAAAACTTCAGTTTGTAGACTTTCTCTTAACAATATTGAGAATGCAAGCACTTGGAAAGACAGGTGATGTTAATTTTAGGTATTTTTGAACACAATCCCTTCTGCTTGATGACATTTATATAGTTATCTAACGCCTCACAGATTTCCAAAGGCTTGGGAAATTTGTAAAGTGGTCTACAATGAAAGGCATATCACCTTCTATTGATCAAATATCTCACCATATTATTCACATGTTCATTGTTGAAATGTTGGTGATTTGTTATCTGTGCTGTAGTATTGAAGAGTAAGCAATTGATGCTTACTTTTACAATAGTAAAAATAACAAGAAAAATTGAAGGACTCAAACAGTTAGGAAAGAGTTAAAAGTGCCCTGCAGTGGATTCAAATTCTTTGGTGTCAAAGTGTTAGCTACACACTATGGCTATGTTCAACATTGCAGTATGTGCTTTCTCCATCAAGAAGATAGAAATAGCAAATGACTGAATGGGAACATTCAATTAAAACATCTGAATCACGGGAAACATTACTGAAGAGTTGGGAAAATATGAAAGCTACAGGATGTGGAGTTAATTATGGTAAACCATAATGTCATTTACATTGCATTTTGAATCATGAGTATATGACAGTATGATGAACCACACGAAACCAACCCCCAAATATACATGAAACAAGAGGTGGAATAAAATCTGGACAACCAGGGATTGGCCAGAGGATGATGAGTGTGTAATGGTTCAAGCTCTCTGGAAAGTTCCATTTGAAAAGGACATTTTCTCTTGAAAATACAAGTGGTAGAACAGAGGCATCAGAAAGTGTGGATGAAAATAAACTCACAGGGCTTTTAAATAGCTATAATAGTAAAAAAAAAAATTCTTGCCAAAATATTTTTCTGTAATCTTATTTTTTTATTTATATATTCACTTTGCATCCCAATATTAGTAACCTACTCTTCCTAGTAACCCCTAACACAGATCTGTCCTCCTTTCAACCCTCCTCACTCACATACTCATAATGCCCACTTCCAGTCAATGCTTCCCTAAGCCCATTAGGCATATCCTCTCCTACTGAGGCCAGACAAGGCAGGCCCATTTAGAGGAATAGGACCAACAGGCAGGCAGTCAACAGGCTCAGGAACACCACTATTTCCAGTTGTTGGACCAAGCTGCACATCTGTTACATATGTGCAGGGGGCCTAGGTCCAGCCTACGTTTGGTCTTTGGTTGGTGGCTTAGTGTCTGGGAACCCAAAAGGGTTCACGTTATTTGACTTTGTTATTCTTCCTGTCAGCTTCCATAACCTTCAATCCTTCACCCAATGGTCCATAAGACTTCGCAAACTTCATCAAATGTTTATCTGTGTGTCTCTGAATCTCTTTCCATTGGCTGCTGAGTAGAGCCTCTCAGAGGACAGTTAAGGTTGGGTCCCGTAGGCAGGGACAGCCTCAGTTCCAGTTGTTGGGGCACCTGCATGAAGACCAAGCTGTGCATCTGCTACATATGTGCAGGTACCTAGGTCCAGCCTGGGCTCATTCTTTGGTTGGTGGTTCAGTTCCTGGGAACCCACAAGGGTCCAGGTAAATTGATTGCATTGGTATTCTTGTAGAATCTGTCTTCTTTGCATCCCTCAATTCTTCTGCAATATTTTGCATAAAACCAACATCCACTGTTTGGCTGTGTATCTGCATCTGTTTCAGACAGCTGCTGGATAGTCTCTCAGAAAACAGTTATGTTAGGCTCCCAACTGCAAGCATAACAGCTTATCACTAATCGTGTCAAAGACTGAGGCTTGAGCGTGGGATGGATTTCCAGTTGGACTAGCTATTGACTGGCCATTCCTTCTGTTTTTGGGTCCAAAGATTTGTGAGTGGGATGGTGTCATTATTCTTCCACTGGGGTTCCTGCCTGAATACTTGAAGTTGCCTTTTCAGGTTCGGTGTCCCCACTGTTAGGCATCTTGGCTATGAGCACCCACACTGACTACTGGGAATCTTCACCATTCCCAGGACTCCGGGACTTCCTAGAGATTCCTCCACTCCCAACCTCCCCACCTCCAGCAACTGCAGATTTCCATTCATTCTTCTGGCCCTCTCTCTAGTCTCTCCCCACACCTAATCCTGACTCTCCATTCCCCTCCCTAACCCCTCAAGCAATTTCTTCCATACCTCTGCCTCCTATGACTATTATATTCCCCCTTCTAAGATATATTAAAATATTCTTGCTTGGACCTTCTTTCTTCTTTAACTTGAATCTGTGAGATATATCATGGGTATTCTGTACTTGATGGCTAGTATTCACTTATCACTGAGTATATAGCAAGCATGCAATTTTGGGACTGTGTTACATCACACAGGATATTTTCTAGTTCCATCCATTTGTAGTCTGAATTTATTATCAGTATTCTAAGACTCTTTTGGCTTGGCATAAAGATTTTCTCTTCCTTCTTTTAGTTCTTCAAAATGACTTTCCAGGACACTTTGGGGGTTCTTAAACTTTACTTGTATATGTACCTCATCTATTGTTCATAGGTTAGCTCTTTAAGGCTTCATGGTGTCATGGTATTTGTAGGAATGGACTCACACCTGAAATTAAGATGAAGATACTACCTGAGCAATGCCAGTAATTTGGTTTTGTTTCAGGATGAATGTTCTGGGATGTGTATGGTATTAGCATTCTGGAAATTAACGAAATAAACTCAAATCTAATTCATTACTTGATGCATATAGAAGTGAGTGTTAAAGTACAATAAGACAGGAAGACTCGACAATGGTCTGTAGTATTTGCCCATGGATACTTTTTTTCTGAGGGTCAAATTCAAGGAAGAGAGCAGCATTATTGCTCAGGCTCCCAAGGCATCTACATTCTGTCTGTGTGGAGCCATTTTAACTGAAACTAATACTACTGTGGCAGAAACTCTGAAAAATTGAATAAAATCTTGCCTATTTTATTTAACACAAATGTATTATCTTTAGAACACTGGCTCCAAGTCTCCTAATGCTACATCACTTTCATATAATTTAAAATACTCTTATGCAAGCCAACTCATGTGGAGGCAAAAGAATGGTGTCTCACTCCTGAGACCACTGAAAATACATTTTCTTATGGTTTTTAGCAACCCCTCTAAGAAGTTCATTCCACCCTCAAAGGTGTTGCTACCCAAGCTTTAAAAACATTGCTCTAATATTCATTTTATGTTACAAGTTCGCAGAAAATATCAATGGGTTCAACACACTTTTGCCAGAGACATTTTCTGGGGAGATAGATATATATTCATCTACCCATCCCAGTTGGAAAATGGAAAAAGCAAGTTCAACTTGTTAAACCAATGAGATTTATTGGAGTTACATACAGGGTTTAGGGGAAACAGTTAGTAAATGAGAGCACAAGGGACTCAAAGACAATTGCTATCCTGAAACTTTAAACCAGCATATGATACAGATAATGAATACTAGACATTGGAAGCAAACCACATATATGTAGGCATCTCTACAGGATAAAGAGCACCCTATCTTGTGGCTCAGTTTGTCAAATCCTCTTTTAAGAAGTATAATTTGAGTATGGTCACTTGAGTTAAACATACAGAATGCTGTCAGTTTCATTAGCTTTTTTGAGACATGTATTTCACAGCTTCTCTTTGAAATAGATCATTTCCGTCTCCAGGAAAGTTTATACAACTCCATATTCTTCTAGCTTCTCAATTATGACATATTTGAAAGCAAACAAATAACTTTTAATGAAAGATTTCCTTCATTTTGCATTTTCAGTTTCTCTCAGCATAAATGCTGGGTAGTTCCTAAGATTTAAATGTTTTCCCAAATTTCTCACATATATAATAATTCTCTAGTGTGGAACTTTAATTGTTGCAAACAATACTGCTTGGATAAAGCACACACCATATTTTTTTTCAGTGGGCACTTTTTTCTGACTATAAATTTCCAGGTATTTTCTTAGGTCTGAGATTTGGGTAAAGACCTTTCCTCATACATCACATTCATAAGGTTTTTAACCTGAATGCATACTTTCATTATTTTAAATGGTGAACCAAAACTGAAGGATTTGAACATTTACTATATGTTCCTTCTCTTGTATGTAGTCTCTGATGAATTCTAAGATGGTCTTCCTTGGGATTGGATTTTTCTCATTCACTTCATTTGTGAAGGTGTCTACTGTATGCATTCTCTGATAAGTGGTAAGATTGTTTCTGGCTAAAGCATTTCTCACATTCACTATATTTGTAAGGCTTCTCTACTGTATGAATTCTCGAATGAAGATGACAATTGAATTTTTGGGTAAAGCACATGTCACATTCACATTTGTAAGGTTTTTTCTCCCGTATGAATTCTCTGATGTTTTCTAAGATCTCCTTTATAAGAAAAGCATTTGTCACATTCATTACATTTGTAAGGTTTCTCTCCTGTATGAACTCTCTGGTGGACAATAAGACTGTCTTTTCGGGCAAAGAAATTGTCACATTCATTACACTTGTAAGGTTTCTCTCCTGTATGAATTCTCTGATGAATACTAAGACTGCCTTTGTGGGAAAAGTATTTGTCACACTCATTACATTTGTAAGGCTTCTCTCCTTTATGAATTCTCTGATGACTTCTAAGGCTGCTTTTATACCTAAAGCATTTGTCACATTCATTACACTTGTAAGGTTTCTCTCCTGTATGAATTCTCTGATGTCTTCTAAGATCACCAACTTGAATGAAGGATTTTTCACATTCACTACATTTGTAAGGTTTCTTGCCTGTATGATACATCTGATGAATACTAAGACTGCNTTTTTGGGTAAAGGATTTGCCACATTCACTACATTTGTAAGGTTTCTCTCCTGTATGAATTCTCTGATGTTTTCTAAACCAGCATTTCTGGGCAAAACATTTGGCACATTCACTACATTTGTAAGGTTCCGTGCCTGTATGACACATCTGATGAACACTAAGACTGCCTTTCTGGGTAAAGGATTTGTCACATTCGCTACATTTGTAAGGTTTCTCTCCTGTATGAGTTGTCTGATGTTTTCTAAACCAGCATTTCTTGGCAAAACATTTGGCACATTTACTACATTTGTAAGGNTTCTTTCCACTTTTGGTTTGTTTCAACATGAGTGTTTCTTTAGAGTCAAAAACCTTATCAAGCTTTGCACCATTGTATTCTTTCTTTCCTATGTTGATTCCTTGATTTAGACAAATGGTAGAGCACAAATTTAAACAGTTTACATGGTTTTTATATTTGCAAGGTTCTCTGTTGTTTTCAGTTTCATGTCTGCTTAGATTTGATGATTCAACAGATGTAGCCCTGAGGTTAGTTTTATAAGGTGTACTTCCGGTGGACTCATGGATGATTTTGCCAAGCTCATGACATTCATAAAATTTCAATGGAATATTTACATGTTCATGAATGATATGCTGTAGGTCTTGATCCAACATGTTCTCAAATTTAGGACACATGCAGTGATTGTCTGGAAAAAAAGATGCATTTAGAGATGACAGGGATTAGAGGATGAGTAAGACAATATCCCGTGATTCCTGAAATTTTCTAATGTAAATTAGTGATTCTCAGGGATGGAAGTGTCAAAAGTGGTCTTTCTTGTTTCACATTCATTACATGGATGCTTAGAACAATCTCAAAATTCATGCATATCAAAGGGCAGGAAACAATAGCCTCTATTTTTTATTTACCATTGTGCTTGGCAGAAAGTAAAAAGAATAGGTGATGTAAAAGTAAAGGACTTTGAAAAAGGATCTCCGTGAATGACCATGTAAAAAAAAGTTTCTCTATTTTCTTGTTTATGTTTTGTAACAGAGTAACAAATTGTAGCTTGGGTCAGCTAGGAATTCATTATGTAATCCACATTGGCATGGAACTCATGATATAAAAGTCATGCTGTACCAGGACTAAACATAGAAACTACAGGCCAAAAACTAAATAAATAAGCAACAACAAAATTTGCACAGGTAATAGTTCTTTCTCTATTTAGAACCTTCCCGATTTTTAAAATTCATGAACAATTAAAGACTTTAATGCAACAGTAAAATTACTACAGTTGTAGCAATGTATTTTCTTGCTCTGACTATTCAGTGGTTTTTGAATTTTGAAGTTTTAATTAAAAGTAAACACCATGTTTTGAGAGATTACAGAGAATAAAATACTGGATATTCTTCCAAAGAATGAAGAGAAATGTAAAGGAAACAAAAGGAAGAACTTATGTTAGTAACCAGGATTTCCTTTATTCTGGGAGTCTTTAGCCACTCCAGAGGGTTTATATAAGCAAATAGTAGGTAAATTCAAAGAATGAGTCAGGAATTCTACAAGAAGAGTATTCTTACCCACAAAAAATAGATTGTTGTAATTCTCCAACATCACGTCCATGTACAATGCCCTCTGAGCACAGTCAAGACATTCCCATTCCTCCTGTGAGAAGTCCACAGCCACGTCCTTGAATGTTAACTGACTCTGTAATAGAAAATTACTTGTTCATCATATGGTGCTGGACAAAGTGTTTTCCTAGATAAAAAAGACCGAAAGAATAAGAGGCACATTGTGATAAAAATGAGTCATGGGAAATATTTGAGGACAAACAACATCTTCTGTAAGTGCTATAGAAATGTCAGAAGTTAAGCATTGTTGCTCTTATGAGACAAAGCATAGGATGACATACTATATTGAGTATATTTCTAAGGTCTCTCTCCTTCATGAATTTTTTGGTGTTTTCTAAGACCTTAGCAACAGATGAAAATGCTACTATCACTTCATTTGGAAATTTGTGTCCAGTTCGGATTCTATAATTCTAAATTGTTTCCAAGCACAAATGAACTATACAGCAAACTTTTATTTCTAGTCCTTCAAAATCTAATACTGTCTTCTGAACTCAACAGACTGGAGTAAAATATAGCAACATATGCATACATTCAGGCAAATGTGCCAACATACATTAAAGAAAACTGAAATTTAATTTTTTCTTTTTAGGTTTTTTTTTTTTTTTTTNCTTCCTTCTTCTTGAGCTTCATGTGGTCTGTGAATTGTATCTTGGGAATTTTGAGATTTTGTCCCAGAGTTCTTGTTTTGTTTTGTTTTGTTTTGTTTTGTTTTCGAGACAGGCTTTCTCTGCGTAGCCCTGGCTGTCCTGGAACTCACTTTGTAGACCAGGCTGGCCTCAAACTCAGAAATCCGCCTGGCTTTCTCTGCGTAGTCCTGGCTGTCCTGGAACTCACTTTGTAGACCAGGCTGGCTTCGAACTCAGAAATCCGCCTGCCTCTGCCTCCCGAGTGATGGGATTAAAGGCATGCACCACCACGCACGGCTCTGAAATTTAATTTTTAAAAAGGATGTTACTTAAAAGAGTCATAGTGTTTATTGTACTCTCCTTTTCTCTGGAACACAATTACATAATGGAGTCATAAACAGCAAACTTTCAGGTAATATAACATACACATGTGAGGTCCACATGGAAGAGTGTACTATTATGAAATATGGGTTTTTAATTAACAGAATCCCAGTATCACATCACAGATGGTCAAGTTACAAGTAAAATTGCTAAATTCTACAGCTGTCAGCCTTGCTCCACTAAGTACATTGTATCAATCTTGTCTTCAGCTGGGTCTCACCTGACTCTATTCTAAAATGCTGAGTCGACATCCTGCAGCCTAGGTGCAATGCTGTATGCTTTCTAGAACAAAGAGGTAGAATGTGAATGCAGAATTGTTACATAAATTAAGAACCACAGTTTTTTCTTTAAAAAGAAGAGTGTAATATCAGTGAACACATTCAACACTCCAAAGGACACTCAGAATCAAGTTCTTTATAAAGATATTTTATGAGACTATATTCATAACAATAAAAGATATCAAAGAAAAACAGATTTAGACAGCATTAAAATTATTTAAAATTTTCTCTAAGTTGACATATGCAATACAGGTAATAACAATTTGATAAATTCCATATGGTCTTTTACTACAGAATAATTAGACATGTATGTATAAATAAATGGTATACGTGATGATGCACTCAGATGAAGTAGAATAATTTTCTTGCATCAAACTGTGTTCTGAAATTGAGAGAATTATACTCTTTTAAATACAGTATTCCTAGTGAGACTGACTTAAGTGAAAACTTAAATTATCTATACTCCTCAGAAAAATCCTACTAATATATTCCATAAATAAAAAGGTACATACAGTAGTGCTTATACTATTTTTAAAAAAATGAAACAAAGGAGAAAAAGAAAATAATCATCTGTATATTGATTACTGACCACACTGAGCACTGCACAGCCTCTTAGAGACAAACAGATTTCATTTGTCCACACACCCATGATCACTGTGTAACACAAAATGCCAAGAAGAGATGCCAGAATACTGCAATCTGCATGTCCTCACAAACACATCACTGTTACAGTAAGAGAAAGCTACATATTCCTTGCATCTTCTGTGCCTCTGTAGAGTTGAAATATTTACTATTAGGATTCCAGACAGTGAATATATTCTAATTCTACTTCCCCATAAACTCTACTCATCCATATACTGCTCTGTGATGTCAGTGACCACGTATTTGAAGATCTACATTCAGAAAGATGTTTCTGGAAACCTGACTATTACTGAAATGCAACTTATGTAGTAACTGAGACCTCCATTCCCAACTAATATAAAAGGGCACCAATGTAGAAATTAGTCATCAAAATATTATTTGAGCATCATCTACAATACTTTCTCTACCAGAACTGCAGGTCTTCATTCCTTGGAAATTTATGTCCTCATAGTATAAAATCCAGTGAAAATAGAACAGCACAAGGCTGTGCTTTTCCCATTTGAAGTGAAAGATCTAAAGGCTTAATTTTGATCATTGGCAAAGAACAAAGATAAATTAAAGAAACCAAACACTTTTGGTAACATTACCAGAGATAGAGAACTAAAGTTTCAAATGGTTTAAATAAGAGGAATTTCTAAGAAATGTAGACAGGACACTGACCTGAGGAGCATTTAGGACAGCATTCATTCTTCTTGTTACAGTTATCCTAAAAATTAAAAGTGAAAATAAATACACCTCTGTTATGAACAGTGCTAAACCATATAAAAAAACATAAAAATGAAAATGATACCAGAAAACTTGTCAACAATCCTACAGAAAGGAAAACAAAGAATGATATATTTAATGTGGCAAGGGAAATGACTACAATCTGAGGCCTTATTCTAGCAGGCAGCAGGCACAAACGGAGCCCATACACACCTGCTGTAAAACACTACTAGTCAGAGTTATTACTGGAAACTGTTCAAGGTCTAGAATCATAGGCTAATGAATAGTGGGGACTAAATGAATGCCAAGCATTAAATAGAGGTTCATTAGTCATCACACTAGAACACAATATCTGACCCTTTGGTCACATTTCATTACATTCTACCTTGCAAACACAGTACATCTATTTTCCATGTGTGTCCTGCTGTCGTGATGTACAGACACAAATTCAATCCATCAAATATCATGTTTTGGGGGTTTCTTTTTTCCAAACTGATAAATCATCATCAGGTCGAGTTACAGCCACTTCCATCATCATCTAAGAAGGCTTTACATTGTTCCTGAGGTAAAATGTGTCTTTCCAGTAACTCTTCCTTTCAATGTAGAATTCTTTTCTAAATTGCATGCACACTTTTGGGTGCAAATATTGACCACTGAAATGCACGTGCATGCATTTATAAGTGGAATATTACAATTCAGGACACAACTGTCTTTAAAAGGAATGCCCATGTGCTAAATGTTCTAAGCCAGTGGTTCTAGGCCTTTCTAATGATGAAACCTTATAATGCAGTACAAGGAAGTCACGAATTAATATATGTACATGTGTAGGCCTACCTGTAGATTGATATACAAGTGGTGTATCAGTTCCTAAGGCAATCAGAAATATATCATTTATGGTAGTCTTAGGTGACTCCTGTGAAAGAGTCTATGACCCAAGGCATCATGACCCTCAGGTTGAGAACTGTTCTAGGCAATGCCAAGGCAGAATCATCAAAATGCAGGTATGACAGAAACTCTCTGAGGGCTGCTCCTTATAACAGGATATGCGTGAAGATAAAGTGAATCATTTCCACAGTACAAGTAGATTTATAAAGCACTCATTCTATATCATCTTTTGCCTGAGGATATTTTATTCCATATCTTATTTAATCTTCATGGGAAAACATAATTTTCAGAGAAATAATACCCATTATGATAGTACAATTTTAAAATGAAACAGAATTTAGTATTTTCTCTATTTTTATGTTTCATAGCTTTTAGTAAGGCTTTGCAGTATTTTTTCAGCATCTTCCTTTTTTTACTTTACCCAATATTAATTTTTTATTTATTTTTAAGCATATTTTATTAGATATTTTCTTCATTTACATTTCAAATGCTATCCCCAGAGCCCCCATACCCTCCCCCAATCTGCTCCCAAACACACCCACTCCAGCTTCTGTGCCCTGGCATTACCCAGTACTAGGGCATATGATCTTCATAATACCAAGGGCCCCCCCTCCCATTGATGGCCAACTAGGCCATTCTCTGCTACATATGCAACTAGAGACACAGTTCCGGGGGCTACTGGTTAGTTCATATTGTTGTTCCTCCTGTAGGGCTGCAGGCCCCTTTAGCTCCTTGGGTACTATCTCTAGCTCCTTCATTAGGGGCCCTGGGTTCCATCCAATAGGTGGTTGTGAGCATCTAGTCAGAATAATTATGACTAATACTTTTCTATATTCTAAAACCAAATCAGCTCAACACAGACAACATAAAATATTGGCTACAATATATACTTTTAGAATAACTACAAAATAGGGAATATCATGAACTTCAAATTATTTCTAAGTAGAAAAATGAATACATTATGAGTGCAAATTTAGAAATTTATTTTATGAAATATTACTATAATTTTATATTAGTATCAAAGAAAAATGCAGGGTAAGATTATCAAGACAGGGTCTAAGCTTATAAAGCAAGAGTGTAAAAATTTTTTTAAGAATAAACACATTGATATGTGTTCTCCGGAAAAAGGTTTTCTAATCAGAATTGTAAAATATCCTAGAGTCTGAATCTCAAGCTTGTGAATCCCAGTTAAATTCTTCAGAGAAAAATCCAAAAGAAATCGATATTTCAGACCATTTGGGGATGGGCACCAGACTGTTATCTTAAAAATGAACCTAGGGTTTCTATCTGCAGAGTTGTTTCATTTTGTTTTTTTTGTTGTTGTTGTTTGTTTGTTTTTTTATTGTTACCACATCCCTTTTTAGGTCTTGAATGGTTTGTTCAATTCCATCCCCTGTTTGGCTATGTTTTCTTGTCATTCTTTAAGGGATTTTTGTGTTTCCTCTTTAAGGACTTCTACTTGTTTAGCAGAGTTTTCCTGTTATTCTTTAAGGCTTTCAATCTGTTTAGCAGTGTTCTCCTGTGAGTCTTTAAGGGTTTCTACTTCTTTAGCAGTGTTCTCCTGTCTTTCTTTTCTTTTCTTTTTTTTTTCTTTTCTTTTCTTTT
>NW_018392071.1:0-16308 GCF_900095145.1 Mus pahari | reverse complement strand
TTAATAGATATCTACAGAACATTTTATCCTAAAACAAAAGGATATACCTTCTTCTCAGCCCCACATGGTACCTCCTCCTAAAAGGGGGACCTGGGAGAGAAGGTGGACAGTGTGGGAAGGGGAGTGGGAGGGAGAGGGAAACCTGATCTGATGTTGGATGAGAGAAAAGGCCTGAAGCCATGACGACCAGCAAAAAGGATGTAAACAGGTAACATCAGAAAATCAAAGGTTGGGGGGACACCCCAGAATGCACCAGAGACTTGAGAGGTGAGAGACTCCCAGGACTCAAAGGGATGGACCTTAGATGAAACACCCAACAGTAGGGAGAGAGAACTAGAGCACACCCCCCAGCAGGAAGTCAGGACATCAAGTGAGGGATGGGGTGGCCATTCCACAGTCATAACTCTGACCCATAATTGTTCCTGTCTGAAATAATTACGGAAATGGAAAGGGAGAGGAGTCTGAGGACAAGAAGGTCCAGCAACAGGCCCAAAGTGGGATCCAGCTCATGGGGATGTCCCAAGGCCTGACACTATTTCTGAGGCTTTGGAATGCTCACAAAAAGGGATCTATCATGACTGTCCCCTGAAAGACCCAACAAGCAGCTGAAAGAATCAAACGCAGATGTTTGCACTAAACCAATGGACAGAAGCAGCTGACCCCTGTTGTTGAATTAGGGAAAGCAGAAAGAAGCTGAGGAGAAGGGCAATCCTATAGAAGGACCAGCAGTCTCAATTAAACTGGACCTCCGAGATCTCTCAAACACTGGACCAGCAAACAGACATCATACACCAGCTGATATGAGGCCCTCAACACACACACACACACACACACACACACACACACACACACACACAGTAGAGGACTTCCGGGTCTCTGTTCATTCAGAGATGATGCACCAAACCTTCAAGAGACAGGAGGCCCCAGGGAGTTTAGAGGTCAGGTGGGGTGTGGGTAAGGGTCATCCACATGGAGATTGGGTGTGGTGGGGAGGAGGTGTGGGATGTGGAGCAGATGGAGGGTGGATGGGGGGTATGGGGAATGGAATATGGAATGTAAGTAATAAATAAGTAAATAAAATCTAATAAAATGGGACACTGCAGTGTATGACAATAACATTAATGTTAATATATGCAGGGCTGAGGAAGGTCTTACACAAGTGAACCAGAATTGCATTGTTCCTAGAAATAAGTGAGTAAGTCAACCTCCTACATTATAAAACCAGAACCCGCATCAAGCAAGTGCACAGACTTAACCAGGAAGGGTTTCCTCTAATGGTATCTGACAACTGGACAGATTAGCATGGAATTTTCCTTTCTTTTGACAAAGCTTATACTCAACACAAAAGTAGAATATTGCCATAAACACAAAGAACATTAGAAAGTCATACAAAGCTGGTGTTACCTGGACACACAAAGCAGGTAACACAAATCAGATAAACAGAAAGGAAAGAGAAAAATACCAGGATAAAAATTTCTGAGAGCAGGTGAAAGACTTGTACAATAAAAACTACAATTCTTTGAAGAAATTGAAGACAATATTAAGAGATAGAAAGATGTCCCATGCTCATGGAGAAAGAAGATTAAAATAAAAAAAAAAAACCCCACCCTACTAAAAGCATTCCTCAGATTCAAGGCATTTTTCATCCAAATTCCAAAACAAGACTTTATGGATTTTAATACATAAACAAAAAATGTACAATAGCTAAAACAATCCTGAACAATAATAGAACTTCTACAGTTCTTTCAATATTTCCAATTTAAAGTTTTCTACAGAACTATAGGGAAAAAACCTCAAGAATATTGGCAGAAATAGCCACAGTGATTAATGAATATGAATTGAAGACCTAGACATAAATATATTTGGCCACTTATTTTTGATGAAAAAGATAGAAATACTAACTGAAAAAATATAGAATCTCCAACAAAGATTGCTAATGGATCCAAAGTTATTCTTATGCGTAGATCTCGAGGTCCTCACAAACCACCAGAGACAACCAGGAACCCAATTCATTCACACAAAACCAAAGTATTTTTATTTAAGTTTGAACTTGGACCCTCCAACCTCTCTCATGCAGCAGAAGGGTGCTAAAGCCTTGCCTTATCGTCACCATTAGAGCAGAGCAGGAGAATTGCCAACTTTACAGTTACATGATTGATTGACTTTTAAAAATTGCAGCTTGACGCATTTGTATTGGTTAATAATTATTTCAGCTTGATATAAACAGTGGTTGCTAGCGTAAGTAATCTCTTTTGAGACATCTGGACCTTTTGGTACTTTTCTCCTCAGAGCTAGTTGGCTATCAATAGGGAAGGAGTAGAGGATGCTATGGATGTCTCAGATCCTAGAACAAGTTGAGGCATTTTTCAGTAGCTAAGTTCAATCTAAGGGCAAGTTAAACATAAAATGGAGCCTAAAAGTAGCATGGACTTTGTGCAGCTAAGCAGAGCCATTCACTTATAACCCAGAACAAACCACAAGTACAAGTGGGTCAAACGCCATAATGTAAAACCAAACATATTGAATCTGACAGAAGATAGAGTGGGGAAGAAAAGTGCACATATTGTCAGAGAAGACATTATTTAAAAAACAAAAACAAAAAAACAAAACAAAACAAAAAAGACAAAACACCAATACCATAGGCACAGAGATAAACAATTAATAAATGGGATCGCAGGAAACTGAAAACCTTCAATAAGACAAAGGGCACCAACAATGGGACAAAGCAGAAGACTATAGAGTAGGAAAAGATTGTACCAATGCTACTTCCAATAGAGAACTAATATCCAAAATACAGCAATGCCTCTGAGGCTATCACTATGCACCATAACAAGGTCACCAACTTTATTACAAAAATAAAGAAGACTACTAATTGCTAAGACCCAATGAAGTTTTTTAAGGATTTGCTGTTAGGAGGGTTGGAAACAATTATGGTAGGTAATAGGAAAAGCAAAATTAATCAACTTATATACAAAGTATATTCACAAAAGATCAAATGCCATGAATGAATTTCACAAAAGTTTCCAAATGCATTAAACAGTCATGACATGATTGCAGGAAGCAGATAGGTGGTAATGCAGATAAGCTTCAATATCCACCATTTAGAAAGACAACCATGAACAGCACTGAAAACCAGTAATGAGTAGCACACCTCCGGAAAACCATCCACATGACAGGAGAAGAATCTTCTCAAACTTCATGCAGAAGTCTCAAGTGTGGTCATGTCAGAAGAAGTCAAAAAGGCCAGGTGGTGCAAGCCTTTTACCCCAGCACTGGAGAGGCTGGGGCAGCGGATGTCTCAGTTCAAGCATTGGCTTATTTTCTGAGTTTCAGAACTTCCAGGTCTACCTATAGAAAATGTTTCAAAAAACAAAAGTAACAACACAGAAAAATATTCTTCAAACCTACTAAAGATTGCAGAATAAAAAATGTCTTCTCCACACCTAACCCTTAAGAGACTTGAGGCCTCAGGGAGTGGGTAGGTCTAGTGGGGTGGGGATGTGAGGTAGGGAAGTTCTCCTGAAGATGGGGAGAGAGGAGTGGTGACATGACTGTGAAAAGCAATTAAAGAATAATAATAATAATAATAATAATTGAAAACATTTTTCTCTAAAAACCTGGAATGTTAACATCAGTAGAAGACACAGGAACACATAGACTTGTATTCTGAGTCACTGTTAGCATGTTCTCAAATGTGAAAAAATATAAAAGGATGTTTTTAAAATTGAAAATACCAAAATCACAGAGACATTTTTAAATATAGAGAAATCATTCCAAAAATTTATAAAATAAGGAACCACAAAAAACTTTAAAGTATATGAGAGAAGGGTCAAACCCAAGAGTGATTTCAAAGTATATTAAAATCATAGAAGTGCAAATCTTGCACAACTGACAAGAAGACAGACAACAGCAGGTAACACTGGGAAGGTAATATAGACAGAATTTAATACTATGCAAAGTTTCTAAACAAATCTCATCAAAATCTTGCTGGCATTATTTTAGGGAACTGAGAAACTAACCATAAAAGATAAGACAACTTAAAGGAACTGCGCAATGCTCCAAAACTCTATGAGCAGAAAAAAACTAACAGGCATCAAGTGTTCTGACTAAACAACACATTAAAATTATAACAGTGAAAATATTTAACATTGGTAAGAAGATATGATTAGGGGTGTGAATGGGAGGGGGACAATATCCCTCACATACAAACCAATCAAATCACATTTGCCTCTGTGAATTAATTCTTGCATAGAAAGTCTTCTAAAACCTACAATGGGCATATTCTGATGTAATCTCACTGCGATTATCTAGGAATATTTAGAATGAAATAGAATCTGGCAAAACAAATCTCATGTCCTCTTTCTACTGGGACTTGAGCCCCTCCCCATCCCGTCTTCATTCCCTCTAACATACCTGGATCCTTTGCTAGTTTCCTCTCTTCACCTTCCAGGGCTCTCAGACTCACAGGTGAGCTGAACTACCTGAGGAGTGTGAGACACCTGCACATGGGCAAGAGTCTTCAGGAAGCACCCAGAACTTTTCATAGAACAAAAATAAAAGATGCCTCCAAAAGGACAAACCTGAAGGAGAGAGAAAATATCAGAAATAAAAATGTCTCTTTTCCTCTAAGCATGTAGGGTCACACACATGCACAGTCATTCTCCCTTGAACCCTGAGGAGGAGCTAGGGAGACTTCAGGAAAACTATCGTCACTCACAGAAACCAGACTGCTGCACTGTCCAAAAGAGATCTCTGACAAAAGCCCTATCTTCAGGGTCTAGGAATTCCCACTCCTCCTACACGAAGTCCACAGTCACAGCACTGAATAACAAACCCTACAGTAAAAAACAGCAGCTTGGCCACCTATGTAAGGGCAGAGGGCTTTCCTTCAACCAAGGAGACAATTTTCTGATACAGGGGAGTGATCATAATTATTCAAAAGATGTTTTCTAAAACTTTATTTTAATCTACAGTGTGGTCTAAGAGACTGTAATATTGGGCTTGCTTGGGCCCAAGGTGTAACATAAGAACTCAGCATATGAAGTCATATTTCTGAATGTTTTACTTACATCCTAAACTGCATGAAACTCAAATGAAAAATTCAGGGCCACTAAAAAGTCTGCTTAGTAAATATTACTGTTTACACCCATAACAGTAGGGCTTGATAACGTATACATTTTGGTTCAATAAATCTGCACTGGTTCCTCATATAATATTATATAAAAAGCTCTCTAGAGATGCCTATTAAAAAGGACCAAAGGCATTGTCTTGAATAAGCAATTAGTAAAATAAGGCAAGAAAGCAAGAACAAATTTACTTTGCACTATCTTTGTAATTGGCACACTAGGAAATAGATAATGCAACTGCTCTTTTACAAGTTTTTATTTGTTTGTTTGTTTGTTTGTTTGTTTGTTTTTTGAGACAGGATTTCTCTGCATAGCCCTGGCTGTCCTGGAACTCACTCAGAAATTTGCCTGCCTCTGCCTCCCAAATGCTCAGAGTAATAGAGTGCTCCACCACGTTTTTTTTAATTATTATTATTGTGTGTGTGTGTGTGTGTGTGTGTGTGTGTGTGTGTGTGTTTTTACATTTCAAATGTTATCCCCTTTCCCAGTTTCTCCTCCACAAACACACTAACCTCTTCCCCTGCCTCTATGAGTGTGCTCCCCCACCTACCCATGCACTTCTACCTCAGCACCCTAACATTCCCTTACCCTGGGTCATTGAGCCCAAGGGTTCACCTCCCAGTGATGACAAGAATGCTATTCCCTGCTACACGTGCTGCTGGAGCCTAGTGTCCCTGCATGTCTACTCTTTGGTTGGTGGTTTTGTCCCAGGTAGCTTGGGTTAGGGTGGGGAGGGCGTTCTGGTTTACCAGTTATTTTATGAGTGAATATTCCTGTAAGTGTAAGATAATTTTTTTAAAAATCACGATAAATCCCAGGTCATAAGATCTCAAACTTCAGGTCATTGGTAAGATATCTACCACAGAACTGCGAGGGCGGCGTCCATAAGAGCAGCTGAGGAAAACAACCCCCGGCTCCGCTCCCTCCCATGTCCCAGCCCCGCAGCTCCTCTGACCTGGGAGGTTCCAGAGCCGCGGGGCTGCGGTGCCCGCCACTGCGCTGCTGACTGCCGCCTCTCCCAGGCCCCCAGCCACGGAACCGCGTCTGAGGAGACTTTTCCGGGTCCAGAGAGAGCTAGGACGCGGAAACCGGAAGGTGGAAAGATGATCGGTGGAAGTTCCTGTCACTCAGGCCTGGATCCTAGGAGCTGCTCTCCTACACCCGCCCACTAAACCGTGGTCAGGGTCACGTGGTTCCCCAAACCAGTTAGAGAGCAAGCACTTTCTCCTCCTTAATCACTACTGCTTTTTTCTGTTGTGGTCAGTGTCCTGCTCTTGCCAGTATCCCTGCCCCGGGGATTCCGATCCCTCCTGCTCAGTCATCCGCTTCCTGCTGCACAGCTCCACCTGTGGACCTGCTCTGCACAACCTCTCTACTGCTTACCAACAGACTAGAAAAAACTGGTTCCATAGGACTCTGCACTCTGACATCTGAGAGTGAGTGAGTTCTGAAACCCTCAGATAATAGATAGGCAGCCTAACTTCTTAGCTTGGAATAAAAGCCTCCTGGGCTACAACCGCACAGCAAAATAACCAACACCATAAATTCCTTTTTATTTTTTTAGTATAGAATAGAGTTTATTTAGGGCATGAGGAGGGGAGTTAAGAGAGTAGTAGAGGCAGAGAAAGACAGAGAGGAGAGAGTAGATAAGTGGAGGCCACCCATGCCCTCTTGGAGAGAGGGTGGAAAGGAATTGAGGGGGAGCAGGCTGGAGGCACAAGGGAGGAGGAGGCAAAAGAGAGACAAGTGTTTAAGAGCTAAATTCCCATTTCTTAAGTTGCACCCCAACACAGAATACTAAAAATGAGTCACAAAGTTTGGCTTCCTTCCAAAGCATGTATCAAAATATGCATGAAGTACAAGAGGGACCACTGAGATAAAACTGTGGATAAAAACGGATGTGACAGGGGCTGGTGAGATGGCTTAGAGGGTAAGAGCACTGACTATTCTCCTGAAGGTCCTGAGTTCAAATTCCAGAAACCACATGGTGGCTCACAATCACCCATAATGAGATCTGACACCCTCTACCAGTGCATCAGAAGTGAGCTACAGCGAGTAGCATCAACCAGAGCAAAGCAGAGGTCCTAAAATTCAATTCCCAACAACAACATGAAAGCTCACAACCAACTGTACACCTACAGTGTACTCATATGCATAAAATAAATAAATAAATATTAAAATATTAAATATTGAATATTAAAATAAATAAATAAATATTAAAAATATTTTTAAAAAGAATGGGACAGAGAATGATGGGAGGGGGCTCTGCAAGCTCTCTGGGGAGCTCTAGGGACAAAGGTCACTCTGTAGAAACAACAAGCAGTACAACAGGGCAGTTGGAAAGCATGGATAAAGTTAAACTCCAAGAGATTTGTCATGGTCACAATAGCAAAGAAAACAGATAATGCAAAGTTTGCACAAATATTTTCCTATAAATAGTCTGACAACCATAACATGAATGAAAACATCAGCATCAGCCCCAGTTCATGTAAGCAAAAACATAGTGATAGCACAACAGAATTTTGGTAGCCAGGAAAAATAAAATGCCTTCTGACATGAGTTTATAGTACTTAAAATTCCATGCAGACGGGATTCATGGATTTGGGGTCAGAATGGTAAGGAAAATGGACATAGTAATACTTGAATTTTCAAGGGAAAGGGCATTCATTTTATCACTCTGGTCTGTAACACAAAAGCTGGTATTTGGGTAAGGAATGAATTGAATATATAGATTTGGTAGGATGGCCAGTTTTACTATGTTAATCCTCCTCATCCACAAGCATGGGAGATCTTTGCACATTCTAGTATATTCTTTAATTTCTATCTTCAGAAACTTGAATCTTTTATCATAGAAGTCTTACACTTGCTTGCAATGTGTTGTGGAAAATATATAATCTCAACTGTTGTTTCTACCCAGGTTTTGATTATTCACTTCCAAGGTAAAAGACATACATGATCTTTATAATATGCCTTCATCAGCGCTAGAACTAGGAATGTATCTATCATCTATGCTATTACTATGTCTATTTCCCAACTATTAATCCCACTGTATTTTGCCATGTTTCATCAGGGCTGCTTTGAACTCCAATTGCCCAGAAAACATGGCCATTATTCTAAGAATTTTAGCCCATGATGAATTCCTCTACATCTACCTTCTTTCTCCCCAGGGTTCTTCTCTGACACACCTTCCCACCAAGCCTATTTCTCTTCTGCCCATCTATTTATTAGCTGTAGGCATCTTTATTCACCAATCAGTGATAACTTTGGGAACAAGGGTACAGAGCATCACTTGAGTACCTGCAGAATCTCTGATCCCTAGGAGGCAACCAGGCCTTTGAGCCACTATTTAGCACTACAATATGAGCAAAACACAGAACCTCAACAGCATAGGGTTAACACCAACATACGTTATATTTTTGAGGCTACTGTGAAAGGTGTTGTTTTCCTGATTTTTTCCTTTATTCAGATTATCATTTGTATAATGGAACGCTATTGATTTTTGTGCATTAATTTTGTATTTAGCTACTTTGGGGAAAGTGTTTATGAGTTATAGACATTTCTTGGTGGAAATTTTTGGGTCACTTATGTATACTATCATATCAATTATAAATAGGGTATTTTTAATTCTTTCCTTGCCAGCCAACTTGTATCTTCTTAATCTCTTTCAGCTGTCACACTGCTCTAGCGAAGACTTCAAGTACTATGTTGAACAGTTAGAGATATTACTGGAATTGTTTTTCTTTCCATTTAATTTGATCTTGGTTCTAGGCTTGCTGTGATCTGGCTTTATTGTGTTCAGTTATATCTCTTGATCTTTTATATCTACAGGAAATTTATGGAGAAGGGGTGTTCTATTTTGTCAAAGGCCATTTCTGCATGTTATGAGATGGACATGCATTTTTCAGTTCTTTTTTCAGTATGGTGGTTTATTTTTATTGATTTTTTTTATTTTCCATTTTTTATTAGGTATTTACTTTATTTACATTTCAAATGCTATCCCTAAAGTCCCCTATACCCCCCCCACCCTGATCCCTACCAACACACTCCTACTTCTTGGCCCTGGCGTTCCCCTGTACTAGTGCATATAAAGTTTGCAAGACCAAGAGGCCTCTCTCCCCAATGATGGCTGACTAGGCTATCTCTGCTACATACGCATCTAGAGACAGGAGCTCTTGGGTTACTGCGTAGTTCATATTGTTGTTCCACCTATAGGGTTGCAGAACCCTTCAGCATCTTGGGTACTTTCTCTAGCTCCTCTTTTGGAGGCCTTGTATTCTATCAAATAGCTAACTGTGAGCATTCACTTCTGTGTTTGCCAGGCACTGGCATAGCCTCACAAGAGACAGGTATATCAGGGTCCTTTAAGCAAAGTCCTGCTGGCGTATGCAAAAGTGTCTGCGTTTGTTGGCCAGTTATGGGATGGACCCCTGAGTGGGGCAGTTTCTGAAAAAAAAAGATGCAGACAAATTAACTTTGGGACAGACTCTGATGAAAACTATCCCTCATGCCATAGAGTAAGTTCTCAAGCCCACTCACCTCTAGATTTCAAATGCCCAGCTATCTTACTATCAGTCTCTATGGTTTAACCATCCCCAAGTGTCCTTTGCCCTAATACCTCACTGAACCCTGCTACCCTGCTACCTAACCTAGATTTGGAAAACCCGCTGCTATGTGAGTGACTGCTGGGAAACCCTATAACATGTACATGGAACCTGGCCAGACCTGTCCTACCAGCCTTAGCACAATGTAGATCTCACCATGTGTAATGATGGAAGCAGCTATTTAGAAGATAGTTCCAGGTATGCAGAGGGTGGTAGTGGTGGATTTGGACAATACAATATGGGCATCTCCCCTCCAGTACTGGATTTTGGCTCAAAGAACAGAATAAATAGCCCTCATTGAGGAACTTAAATTGGTCAAGGACAAAGTGCTTAATATCTACATTGATAGTCAATATGCACATATTCATGGAGCAGTATAAAGTGAAAGCAGACTATTGACTGAAGAAGAAAAGGCAATTAATGAACAGGAGATCTTAGACCTCCTAGCTTCTTTCTGGCTCTCAAAGTAACTGGCCACCATACATTGTTCTGGACATCAACAGGACTGGCCCCTGAGGCCATATATATCTGTAAAGCAGACCTGGTAGTGAAGGAGGCATTCAAACAGCCTGTCCTACATTTGGAGGTGACCCTCCCAGACATGTTCTCCCCTGAAAAATCCAACCTACTCTAAAGAAGTTGACCAGGCTAATCAACTCTTACCCAATAGCCACATGAAGGATGGATGGTAACATACAACAGATGCATAAAAATTGATCTATTCATCTTGAATAGAACTTTGGCTCGAGCTTTCCATGCTAACACACACTGAAAATAAATAAGTTGAAAGAATTAATATGTACTAATTTCTTTATCCTAGGACTAACTAGAATAAAGTCAAGGAATTGCAGGACATTATTACTAGATGTCATTTTTATCAGATGACAAGTTCAACTCCCAAAAGAACATATAAGAGAAGAGAAAGGGGAACTTCACTAGGCTTCACTGAGGTAAAACCAGGGAAATTTGGTTACAAATACCTTTTACTGTTTATAGATATCTTCTCAAGATGGACTGAGGCATTCCCAACCAAGAAGGAATCTGCTCAAACAGTAAGTAAAAAAGCTCATTGAGGTTATACTTCATTTGGAATTCCTACAACCTTGGGATCTGACAGTGGACCAGCCTTTATCACTTGCCCAGCCAGGGATCCATCCCATAATCAGCCACCAAACGCAGACACTATTGCATATGCCAGCAATATTTTCCTGAAAGGACCCTGATATAGCTGTCTCTTTTGAGGCTATGCCAGTGTCTGGCAAATACAGAAGTGGATGCACTCAGTCATCTATTGGATGGAACACAGGGGCCCCAATGGAGAAGCTAGAGAAAGTACCCAATGAGCTGAAGGGGTCTGCAACCCTATAGGTGGAACAACAATATAAACTAACCAGTACCCCCAGAGCTCGTGTCTCCAGCTGCATATGTAGCAGAAGATGGCCTAGTCAGCCATCACTAGGAAGAGAGACCCCTTGGTCTTGCAAACTTTATATGCCACAGTACAGGAGAACACCAGGGCCAAGTTGTGGGAGTAGGTTGGTAGGGGAGTAGGGCAGGAGGAGGGTGTAGGGGACTTTCAGGATAGCATTTAAAATGTAAATTTCAAAAACATCTAATAAAAACTTGGGGGAAAATAGGTGTGGCTGAACTACATACAGCCACATCAGTTTTAGAATAACAAGGAGACTCCTTAGCTAAAGTGGTCCTACAAAACCATACAGCATTAAACTTGCTGTTCCTCAAGGAAGGAGGATTATGTATGGCCCTAGGGGAACAATGCTGTTTCTATGTCAGTCATTCTTGGATAATTCGAAACACTTTGGCTGAATTTAAAAATCAGCCATCTCAACAGGGAACAGGAGAGGCAACAAAATATGAATTGGTTTTATTTAATTGGTTCCCTTGGCTAATATCCCTAATTAATGCCATACTAGGTTCTAATATTTACTAGTGGGCCATGTCTCAATCAATACCCTCCTGTCCTTCATCTGGAGAAGGATCTCAACAGTTAAATTCATGGTTTTAAAAACTCACTATCATTCTTTTAAAGGATGACATGGAGTCAATGCTTCTTATACAGATCTTTCACTTCCTTAGTTAGAGTCACACCAAGGTATTTTATATTATTTATGACTATTGTAAAGGGTGTTGTTTCCCTAATTTCTTTCTCGTCCCATCTGTTCTTCCTGTAGAGGAAGGCCACTGATTTGTTTGANTTAACTTTATATCCAGCTACTGCACTGAAGCTGTTTATCAGGTTTAGGAGTTCTCTGGTGGACTTTTTAGGGTCACTTATGTATACCATCATATCATCTGCAAATAATGATANTTTGACNTCTTCCTTACNAATTTGTATCCCCTTGATCNCCTTTTGTTGTCNGATTGCTCTGGCTAGGACTTCAAGTACTATATTGAATAGGTAGGGAGAAAGTGGGCAGCCTTGCCTAGTCCCAAATCGAATAGTTTGAGGAGAGTTGGAATTAGGTCTTCTTTGAAAGTCTGATAGAATTCTGCACTAAACCCATCTGGTCCTGGGCTTTTTTTAGTTGGGAGACTATTAATGACAGCCTCTATTTCTTTAGGTGATATAGGACTGTTTAGGTCAATAATCTGATCCTGATTTAACTTTGGTACCTGGTATCTGTCTAGGAATTTGTCCATTTCATCCAGGTTTTCGAGTTTTGTTGAGTACAACCTTTTGTAGTAGGATCTGAAGATGTTTTGGATTTCCTCAGGATCTGTTATGTCTCCCTTTTCTTTTCAGATTTTGTTAATTAGGATGATGTCTCTGTGCCCTCTGTTTAGTTTCTGTTTCCAGGATCTGTGCATTGCTGAGAGTGGGGTGTTGAAATCTCCCACTATTATTGTGTGAGATGCAATGTGTGCTCTGAGCTTTACTAATGTTTCTTTAATGAATGTGGCTGCTGTTGTATTTGGAGCATAGATATTCAGAATTGAGAGTTCTTCTTGGTAGATTTTACCTTTGATATGTATGAAGTACCCCTCCTTGTATTTTTGATAACTTTGGGTTGGAAGCCAATTTTATTTGATATTAGAATGGCTACTCCAGCTTGTTTCTTCAGACCATTTGCTTGGAAACAGAAACTAAACAGAGACACATGGACACTAACAGAAGTTATGAAACAAATGGACTTAATAGATATCTACAGAACATTTTATCCTAAAACAAAAGGATATACCGTCTTCTCAGCCCCACATGGTACCTCCTTCAAAATTGACCATATAATTTGTCACAAAACAGGCCTCCACAGATACAAAAATATTGAAATTAAGCCCTAGAACTAAAGGAAGCAAATTCACCTAAGAGTGGTAGTCAGCAAGATTCTGCTGAAGGGACCCTGATATAGTGGCCTCTTGTGAGGCTATGCCAGTGCCTAGCAAACACAGAAGTGGATGCTCACAGTCAGCTATTGGATGGAACACAGGGCCCCCAATGGAGGAGCTAGAGAAAGTACCCAAGGAGCTGAAGGGGGCTGCAACCTTATAGGTGCAACAACAGTATGAACTAACCAGTACCCCATGAGCTCGTGTCTCTAGCTGCATATGTAGCAGAAGATGGCCTAATCGGCCATCATTGGGAAAAGAGGCCCCTTGGTCTTGCAAACTTTATATGACCCAGCACAGGGGAAGCCCAGGGTCAAGAAGTGGGAGTGGGTGGGTAGGGGAGCAGAGGCGGGGGGATGGTATAGGGCAGTTTTGGGATAGCATTTGAAATGTAAAGAAAGAAAATATCTAATAAAAACATAAAAAAAGAAATAGTTCATTTACATAATAGAATACTGTTTATTTATTTATTTACTTATTTAAAACAAATGCATCATGAAGTTTGCCTTCCTGCAAATGGATAGAACTAGAAAACATCCTGTGTGATATAACACTGTTCCAAAATGAAATGCTTGCTATAAAATCATTGATAAGTGAATACTAGCCATCAAGTACAGAATACCCATGATATATCTCACAGACTCAAAGAAGTTAAACAAGATAGAACGTCCAAGCAAAAATATTCTAATATCTCTAAGAAAGGGGAGTAAAATAGTCATAGGAGGCAGAGGGAGGGAGGAAAGTGCTTGAGAGAGGTGATGGGGAGGGCAATGAAGAGTCAGGATTAGGTGTGAGGAGAGACTAGAGAGAGGGACAGAAGAATGAATGGAAATCTAAAGTTGCTGGAGGTGTGGAGGTTGGGAGTGGAGGAATCTCTAGGAAGTCCCAGAGTCCTGGGAATGGTGAAGTTTCCCAGGAGTCAATGTGGGTGCCCTTAGCCAAGATGCCTAACAGTGGGGACACAGAACCTGAAGAGGCAACTTCAAGTAGCCAGGCAGGACCCCCAGTAGAGGGATAAGGACACCATCTCACCCACAAAACTCTGGAGCCAGAGACTGAAAAAATGGCCAGTCAATGGCTAGTCCAACTGGAATTTCATCCCATGGGCAAGCATCAATCTTCGACATGATTAATGATAAGCTGTTATGCTTGCAGATGGGAGCCTAGCATAACTGTCCTCTGAGACACTCTATCCAGCAGCTGTCTGAAGCAGATGCAGATACACAGCCAAACAGTGGACATATGTTTTATGCAAAAGTTGTAAGAATTGAGGGTCCCAAAGAAGACAGATATTCTACAGGAATACCAATACAGTCAATTAACCTGGACCCTTGTGGGTTTCCAGACACTGAATCACCAACCAAAGAATAAGTTTGGGCTAGACTTAGGTCCCTGCACATAAGTAGCTGATGCACAGCTTGGCCTTCATGCAGGTCTCCCAACAACTGGAAGTGGGGCTGTCTCTGCCTACAGGATCCATCCAGGATCTGAGGGGCACTACCCAGCAGCCAATGAAAAGAGATTCAGAGACCCACAGATAAACATTAGATGAAGTTCAGGAACTCTTATGGACCATTGGGTGAAGGATTAAAGGTTATGGAAGCTGACAAGAAGACTAACAAAGTCAAATAACCTGAACCCTTTGGGGCTCCCAGAGACTGAGCCACCAACCAAAGAGCAAAGGTAGGCTGGACTTAGGACCCCTGCACATATGTAACAGATGTGCAGCTTGGTCCAACAACTGGAAATAGTGGTGTTCAGGAATCTGTTGACTGCCTACCTGTTTGTCCCATTTTTCTAAATGGGCCTGCCTTGTCTGGCCTCAGTGGGAGAGGATATGCCTAATGGGCTTAGGAAAGCAGTGACTGGAAGTGTTGGAGAGGTGGGGATAATAAGAAGGGATGTGAGTGAGGAAGAATGAAGGGAGGACGGATCTGTGTTAGGGGTTACTAGGTGGAGTAGGTTGCTAATAGTGGGATGCAATGTTAACATATAAATTTAAAAATAATATTCCAGAAAAATATTTTGGCAAGATTTTTTTTACTATTATGTCTATTTCAAAGCTCTGTGAGTTGATTTTCATCCACACTTTCTGATGCCTCTGTTCTACCACTTGTATTTTCAAGAGAAAATGTCCTTTTCAAATGGAACTTTCCAGAGAGCTTGAACCATTACACACTCATCATCCTGTGACCAATCCCTGGTTGTCCAGATTTTATTCCACCTCTTGTTTCATGTATATTTGGGGGTTGGTTTCGTGTGGTTCATCATACTGTCATATACTCATGATTCAAAATGCAATGTAAATGACATTATGTTTTACCATAATTAACTCCACATCCTGTAGCTTTCATATTTTCCCAACTCTTCAGTAATGTTTCCCATGATTCAGATGTTTTAATATGAATGTCCCCATTCAGTCATTTGCTATTTCTATCTTCTTGATGGAGAAAACACATACTGCAATGTTGAGCATAGCCATAGTGCATAGCTAAGATTTTGACACCAAAGAATTTGAATCCACTGCAGGGCACTTTTAACTCGTTCCTAACTGTTCGAGTCCTTCGGTTTTTCTTGTTATCTTCACTATTGTAAAAGTAAGCATCAATTGCTTACTCTTCAATACTACAGCACAGATAACAAATCACCAACATTTCAACAATGAACATGAGACTTTTATGGTAAGGTACTTGATGGATAGAAGGTGATATGGCACTTTCCCAACCAAGGAGGGGTGTCTGCCCAGGAGCAGTTTAAAGACCAGAACCCTCAGCCTGCACCTTCCCCACCCTAGGAGGGGTGTCCACCCAGGAGCAGTCTCAAGGCCTGAACCAGTAGGACAGCCATCTTTGCTCCTGTGCACTGCCAGGGAGAGGGCGGCCTGCAGAAGTGACACAACTTCTGGGAGGGGCCCCATTTCTGGCTCCAGTCACCCAGCACCTTTCCCGCCCGAGAAGGTGTGTCCGCCAGGGAGGAGTCTCAAGTCCTGAGCCAGAAGGAGAGACATATTTGCTCCGGTTCGCTTGGCCTCCAGTCTGCACTAACAAGAGTGTGGACCGGAGAAGCTACACAGCTTCGGGACAGACAGAAGCAACCTAACTTCTGGGACAGACCCTGTTTCTGGCTCCAGAAATTTGGGCACATTCCTTGCCAGAGGAAAGGTGGCCACCTGTGACGGCTCTGTGTGCCAGAGCAGGGGAGAGAGTCATATTGTATCCAGGGTCCCTCAGTGGCTA
>NW_018392070.1:0-4840 GCF_900095145.1 Mus pahari | reverse complement strand
CCTCGGGCGGGGAAAGGCGGATGCAGGATCAGGCCTGGGGACTCCCCAGTGAATACCTCTCCACCTCTCCTTGGGCAGGGAAAGGCACTGGATGCCTAGTCAGACCTGGGGACTGGTCTTGGTCGAACACCCCTCCTTGGGCGGGGGAAAGGCACCAAATGACCGGAACCAGACACGGGTTCCTTCCCAGAAGCTGTGACTCTTCTCCAGTCTGCCCTCTCCCCGGCAGTGCACTGGAACCAAGATGGCTCACCTTCCGTTTCAGACCTGGAGACTGCTGGGCAGACACCCCTCCTCGGGCGGGGAAAGGCGCTGCATGCCTACTCAGCTATTCTTAAAGTTACGTACATAGCTCTAAATTATCCTTGTTTCCACAGACAGTAAAATCACCAAAATGAAATAAAGTGGCATAAGAAAAATGAACATTTAGGACTTACTTTCATTTAAGAATATGTCAACTTTGTTCTTTACAGATATTTTTATATTTTTAATTTGTTATAATTCATGCATTCATACAAATCTTAAATTCAACTATGCACATGTGGTTAAGAGTTTAACTTTCAATAATTAACTGAAAATAACAGATATTAACCCAAGAGATTGTTCATAAAACTACTAAAACCTTAGGTTCCAGACAAAATAGTGTCATCTAAAAGCTAAAAATGAATGTGATTAAAATATACTTTAATTTATCTTAAGGTGCATGTCACACCTCCTCTGTTGTATCCAGAGGACAACACTGAATAGATTCACTTCTCATATGACATGGGGTTCATGGAACAACCATTGTTGTTAAATGGTGTCAACATCCTCTCCCCCCTCGCCAACACAAACAAACACTCTGTCTTCTCAACAAACTCTAAAAATCTAATTAAGATGCCAGTTGGAAAGAAATTTAAAATATTCCAATTTTGTTCTATTTACTGACTCAGGTTAAAAAATGGAGCATGTCTGCAAAATGAGAATTTTGAGTCACCTATCCAATTCACTGGTCCATCAAACTTTAAATAGAATACTATCAGAAACCTGAAACACCTTAGAGAGGCAAAACCATAACTAACCTTGGTAAGCTGTCCCACCAAGCTTTCCTCCTCGACATTGGACTTAAATTGTCATCCTCAGTATGTATTCCTGCTCTATTGAATCCAAGATCATTTTGAAGACTCCTGTCACAAGTTCCCACTGAGGTAGAACTGTGGTGAGTGTGGACGTGTGATGATCTGGTCTTCCTTTTCTCAGCGACAGCCTTGGTGTTGGAGTGCTGTGTCTTCATATGAGTGCTGGAAATCCTGCAGATGAAAATAAGTCACGTCACACACTTTTCCTAAGTAACTTCCAAAATTATATTTTAACAATTGCATTAAGAAGAAATGAGATTTTCCATTTAACAATCTTTTACCAGTTGAAATATTTCAGAGAATTCCCACCCTAACAATTTCAAGTTTACATTAGTGTAATTAGTTCAGACAATTCATGGTGATTTGTTTTTCCCATCAGTCATATACTTTTTTATTATATTGGCATAACATTGCGTAAATAATTTTAGTTATCATCTATGTAAAGAAAGTTTTAGAAAACAACAGGTTTATATTATTTATAATTTAATTGTCTAACAATGATATATGTTACACATTTTTATTTCTTATTAAAAAGCATGGAAAACTGATCATAATTTTCACCTCCCTCAAATTCTCCAAGGTCTTATCCCCTCCCTACAAACCCAACTCCATGCCTTTCCTTTCTATTTCTTTGTGAAGTGAAGAAATAAAGCAGACAAGAAGCATACACACACACAAACACAAAATCAGAAACCACAAATACAAGGTAAAATCAGTAAGACAAAAAATATGTCTAAACTGCCTGAGCACCCTCATATCCCAGCTGGCCCTCCATTCCCCTGCCACCTGTCTGCCCAGCTTCTTCATATCTGCTGAGCCTGAACCATACAGATAAGGTTCCTTTCTCCCACCCATCTCCCCTGCTTTCTGAGTCTTCTGGAGCAAGCTCAGCTGCTCTGAGCAGCCTGTTATCCCAGGGGAACATCCACTCTCCCCCATTCTCTCTGAACACCTTCAGTAGATCTGCAGCTGCTTATCCACACAGACCTGCAGATCTGGAACCATACAATTCAAGGATATCAGTCAGAGGCCTACAATACCAGGACTACTGAGTTTAAGCCTCTCAATACCTACTATGAAAGATACATCAAGGGAACAAAGTCATACAAATGGATAACAGCCATCAAAAGAACATAATTACCTAAAGCCAGGCCAATATGACCTGTCACAGCTCTGATAACCTTCTACAGCAAGCCCTGGATATCTTACCACAACTGAAGGACAAGAAAATGACCTTTGATTCAATCGTATAGAAATGGTAGAGGCCTTTAAGGAGGAAATGAGTAAATCCCATAAGGAAATACAGGAAAATACAGCAAAACAGGTGGAGGTATTTAAAGAGGAAATAAAAAAATCCTTTAAAATTATACAGGGAAATACAATTAAACATGTAAAAGAAATAAATAAAACTATGCAAGATCTAAAAGTGGAAATATAAGGAAAACACAAACTGTTGGATTCCTAGAGGTGGAAACCTAGCAATGTGTAGAGGAACAATGGATGAAAACATAACCAACAGAATAGAGGAGATGGAAGAAAGAATCTGAGACATAAAATACAATAGAAGAAATAAATCCCATCCCACAGTCATACCTCTGACCCATAATTGTCTCTGTCTGAAAGAATTACAGGGATAGAAATGGAGAGGAGCCTGAGGAAAAGAAGGTCCAGCAACAGGCCCCAAATTGGATTCAGTCAAGGGGAGTTTCCAAGGCCTGACGCTATTACTGAGGCTATAGAGTACTCACAAAAAGGGATCTGTCCTGACTGCCCTCTTAAAGGCCCAACAAGCAGCTGAAAGAGTCAGATGCAGATATTTGTACACAACCAAAGAACAGAAGCAGCTGGCCCCTGTTGTTGAATTAGGGAAGGCTGAAAGAAGCTGAGGAGAAGGGGGATTCTGTAGGAAGGCCAGCAGTCTTAATTGACCTGCACCCGATAGCTTCAAACACTGCACCACCAAACAGACAGCATGCACCAGCTGATCTGAGACGGCCAACACACACAGAGTAGAGGACTTCCAGGTCTGTGTTCATTCAGACATAATGCATCTAACCCTCAAGAGGCTAGATGCCCCAGAGAGTTTAGAAGTTAGGTCAGGTGGGGAATGGGGGCANCCACATGGAGATGGGGTGGGGTGGGGAGGAGTTGTGTGATGTGGAGTAGTCAGAGTTTGGATGGGGAGGTGCAGGGAATGGAATATGGAGTATAATAAATGAATTTCAAATAAAATTAAATTTAAAAAGAGAAAGAAAGAAGTCAGTCAAAGAAAATGTTAAATTTAAAAATTTCCTGACACAAAACATCCTGGAAATCTGGGATATCATTAAAATCCAAACTTAAGGACCTGTCTCTTCAGGTGAGCATGCAGATTGCAGAAGGGACACAGCTACTGGGACAGGCCCCATTCTGGGCTCCAGACATCTGGGCACCTTCCCTGCAAGAGGAGACCTGGCCATCTTGGAGGGCTCAACTGCCAGAGCAGGTGAGGAAGCTATCTTTTGTCTGGGGTCCCTCGGAGACCTGTATGTACAGGTGAGCTCACAGAACGCAGAGGCAACTCATCTTCTGACACAGGCCCTGTTACAGGCATGAGGCAGGTCTGAATGCCAGATCTCTGTGCATCTTCCCTGCAAGAGGTGAGCTTGACTGGAGAGAGTACTCTGATCCTTGAGACTCAGAAGAGAGCTGGACTGCCAGGACTGTTAACAGAGGCTAATAGAATCACAGGAGGAACAAGATCCAGCCAGAGACAGCTATAAAGTTAACATCAGAGATTACCAGATGGCAAAAGGCAAATGTAAGAATCTTACTAACAGAACCAAGACTGCTCACCATCATCAGAACCCAGCACTCCCACCTCAGCCAGTCCTGGATAACCCAACACACCCAAAAAGCAAGATTCGGATTTAAAATCATATCTCATGAAGCATATAAGGACTTTAAGAAGGGCATTAATAACTCACTTAAAGAAATACAGGAGAACACTGCTAAACAGGTAGAAGCCCTTAAAGAATTACAGAAAAACACTGCTAAACAGGTAGAAGACCTTAAAGAGGAAACACAAAAATCCCTTAAAGAATTACAGGAAAACACAAACAAACAGGGAATGGAATTGAACAAAACCATCCAAGACCTAAAAAGAGAAGTAGAAATAATAAAGAAAACACAAAGTGCAACAACTCTGGAGATAGAAACCCTAGGAAAGAAATAAGGAACCATAGATGTGAGCATCAGCAACAGAATACAAGAAATGGAAGAGGTGCTGAAGATTCCATAGGGAGCATGGACACAACAATCAAAGAAAATGCAAAATGCAAAAAGACCCTAACTCAAAACATCCAGGAAATCCAGGACACAATGAGAAGACCAAACCTAAGGATAATAGGAGTGGATGATAAGGAAGATTTTTCAACTTAAAGGGCCAGCAAATATCTTCAACAAAATTATAGAAGAAAACTTCCCAAAGCTAAAGAAAGAGATTCCCATGAACATACAAGAAGCCTACAGAACTCCAAATAGACTGTACCAAAAAAGAAATTCCTCCTGACACATAATAATCAGAACATCAAATGCACTAAATGAAGACCGAATATTCAAAGCAGTAAGGGGAAAATGTCAAGTAACATATAAAGGCAGAATTACACCAGACTTCTCACTAGAGACTATGAAAGCCAGAAGATCCTGGACAGATGTTATGCAGACCCTAAGAGAACACAAAT
>NW_018392069.1:0-4848 GCF_900095145.1 Mus pahari | reverse complement strand
GGGAATCCATCCCATCATCAGCCACCAAACCCAGATACTAATGCACATGCTAGCAAGATTCTCCTGAAGAGACCCTGATATAGTGGCCATTTGTGAGGATATGCCAGTGCCTGGCAAACTCAATAGTGGATGCTCATAGTCAGATATTGGATGGAACCCAGGTCCCCCCAAAGGAGGAGCTAGAGAAAGTACCCAAGGNGTTGTAGGGGGCTGCAACCCAGGGCCAAGTATTGGGAGTGTGTGGGTAGGGGAGCAGGGGTGTGGGCCGGGTTATAGAGAACTTTCAGGATAGCATTTGAAATGTAAATAAAAAAATAATAGTAAATAAAAATATAACATGTGATACATGAAAAACAAAAGAAAAAAAAAACAAAAGAAAATGCAAAATGCAAAAAGAGCCTAACTCAAAACATCCAGGAAATCCAGGACACAGTGAGAAGACAAAACCTACAGATAATAAGAGTAGATGACAATGAAGATTTTCAACTTAAAGGGCCAGTAAATATCTTCAACTTAATTGTAGAAGAAAACTTACCTAACCTAATGAAAGAGATGGCCGTGAACTTACAAGAAGCCTACAGGACTCCAAATAAATTGGACCAAAAAAGAAATTCCTCCCGACATATAATAATCAGAACAAATGCACTAAATAAAGACAGAATATTAAAAGCAGTAAAGGAAAAAGGTCAAGTAACAAATAAAGGCAAAACTATTCGAATTACACCAGAATTCTCACCAGAGACTATGAAAGACAGAAGATCCTGGAAAAATTTTATACAAACCCTAAGAGAACACAAACGCCAGCCCAGGGTATTATACCCAGCAAAACTTTCAACTACCATAGATGGAGAAACCAAGGTATTCCATGACAAAACCAAATTCACACAATATCTTTCCACGAGTCCCGCCCTTCAAAAGAGAGTAAAAAGAAAATTCTAACAAAGGGCAGAAATTATGCCCTAAAAAAATCAAGAAAATAATTCAACGAACTTAAAAGAAGACAGCCAGAAAAACAGAATCCCAAATCTAACAACAAACATAACAGGAAGCAACTATTACTTTTCATTAATATCTCTTAAAATCAATGCACTCAATTCCCCAGTAAAAAGACAGATACTAATAGGCTGGCTACACAAACAGGACCCAACATTTTGCTGCATACAGCAAACCCACCTCAGGGACAAGACAGACACTACCCTAGAGTAAAAGGCTGGAAAACAATTTTCCAAGAAATTGTCCGAAGAAACAAGCTGGAGTAGTCATACTTACATTGAATAAAATCGACTTCCAACCCAAAGTTATCAAAAAAGACAAGGAGGGGCACTTCATACCCATCACAGGTAAAATTTGCCAAGATGAACTCTCAATTCTGAATATCTATGCTCCAAATGCAAGGGCAGCCACATCCATTAAGAAACTTTAGTAAAGTTCAAAGCACACATTATACCTCATACAATAATAGTTGGAGACTTCAACACCACACTCTTATCATTGGACAGATCCTGGAAACAGAAACTAAACAGAGGCACATTGAAACTAACAGAAGTTATGAAAGATATGGATTTAACAGGTATGTACAGATCATTTTATCCTAAAAAAAGAGGAAATACCTTCTTTTCAGGATCTCATGGTACCTCCTCCAAAATTGACCATATAACTGGTCACAAAACAGGCCTCAACAAATACAAAAATATTGAAAATTTCCCATGCATCCTATCAGATCACCATGGACTAAGGGTGATCTTCAATAACAATGTAAATAATGCAAAGCCAACATTCACATGGAAGCTGAATAACAATCTACTCAATGATAACTTGTTCAAGGGAGAAATAAAGAAAGAAATTAAAGACTTTTTAGAGTTTAATGAAAGTGAAGCCACAACATACCCAAACTTNTGGGACACAATGAAAGCAGTCCTAAGAGGAAAACTCATAGCTCTGAGGGCTGCCACAAAAACAAAACAAAACAAAACAAAAAAACTAGACAGAGCATACACTAGCAGCTTGACTGCACTAGAACAAAAGGAAGCAAATTCACCAAAGAGCAGCAGACTGCAAGAAATAATGAAACTCAGGGAAGCAATCAACCAAGTGGAAACAAAAAGAACTATTCAATGACTCAACCAAACCTGGAACTGGTTCTTTGAGAAAATAAACAAGATAGATAAATCCTTAGCTAGACTCACTAGAGGGCACCTGGACAGTATCCTAATTAACAAAATCAGAAATGAAAAGAGAGACATAACAACAGAACCTGAGGAAATTCAAAACAACATCAGATCCTTCTACAAAAGGCTATACTCAACAAAACTGGTAAATGTGGATGAAATGGACAATTTTGAAAACAGATACCAGGTACCAAAGTTAAATCCGGATCAGATTAATGATCTAAACAGTCCCATATCCCCTAAAGAAAGGGAAGCAATTATTAAGAGTCTCCCAACCCAGGACCAGATGGTTTTAGTGCAGAGTTCTATCAGATCTTTAAGGAAGAACTAATCCCAATTATCCTCAAACTATTCCACAAAATAGAAAAAGAAAGTACTCTACCCAATTCATTCTATGAAGTCAAAATTACTCTGAAACCTTAACCACATAAAGACCCAACCAAGAAAGAGAACGTCAGACCAATTTCACTTATGAACATTGATGCAAAAATACTCAATTAAATCCTAGCAAACTGAATCCATGAACACATCAAATTGATCATCCATCATGATCAAGTAGGCTTCATCCCAGGGATCCAGGAATGGTTTAATATATGGAAATCCATCAACATAATCCACTATATAAAGAAACTCAACACCCCTGCCATCTCTCTTATGAACTCCAGCAGAGGTAGCTGAGCACTCCAGAGGACTCTGCACACCACAGGTCCTCGGGAATCACAGGTGAGTGGAACACAATCAACTCCAGAGAATCCAGGAGCAGCTTGTGATAGCAGGAACAGGGACAAAAAATACTGCCTGCTCAGAGGCAGGGCTCCGGTGCAGTTGGGGCCAACCCAGTCATCTCTGTTCATAACCCCAGTGGAGGCAGCAGAGCTCTCCAGATGTTTCTCCACACCACAGGTCCTCGGGATCACAGGTCCTCAGGATCACAGGAGGAGAGTCTACATACAGGGAGGGCTCGGACCCCAGGAATCAGAAGGAAGATCAGAGCTCCAGACTTCTGGACACCTGCCTTGTGAGAGGATAGAGGAGAGCTTGCCTGCAGAGAGTGCTCTGACCACAGGGATGCAGGGGAGAGTTGGATTCCCAGGAGTGCTGACAGAGGCTAACAGAACATAAAAGAAGCCTACAGAACTCTAAATAGACTGCACCAGAAAAAAATTCGTCCTGAAACATAATAACCAGAACAACAAATACACTAAATAAAGACAGAATATTAAAAGCAGTAAGAGAAAAAGGTCAAGTAACATATAAAGACAGGCCTATTAGAATTGTTTCAGACTTCTCACCAGAGGCAATGAAAGCCAGAAGATCCTGGACAGATGTTATACAGACACAAAGAGAACACAAATACCAGCCCAGACTACTATACCCAGCTAAATTCTCAATTACCATAGATGGAGAAACCAAGGAATTCCATGACAAAACCAAATTCACACGATATCTTTCCGTGAATCCAGCCCTTCAAAGGATACGAAAGAGAAAACACTAACACTAAGAAACTACACCCTAGAAAAAGGAAGAAAGTAATCTCTCAACAAAACCAAAAGAAGACAGCCTCAAGAACAGAATCCCAACGTTAACAACAAAAATGACAGGAAACAAAAAATAGCTTTCTTTGATTTCTCTTAACATCAATGTACTCAATTCCCCAATAAAAGACATAGACTAACAGACTGACTACACAAACAGGACCCCACATTTTGCTGCTTATAGGAAAGCTACCTCAGGGACAGAGACAGACACTACCTCAGATTAAAAGGCTAGAAAACAATTTTCCAANCAAATGTTCCAAAGAAACAAGCTGGAGTAGCCATTCTAATATCAAATAAAATTGACTTCCAACCCAAATTTATCAAAAAAGACAAGGAGGGGGCACTTCATACTCATCAAAGGCAAAATCTACTAAGATGAACTCTTAATTCTAAATATCTATGCTACAAATGCAAGGGCAGCTATATTAAATAAGAAACTTTACTAAAACTCAAAGCACACATTGCACCTCACACAATAACAGTGGGAGACTTCAACACACTACTATCACCAATGGACAGATCCTGGAAACAGAAACTAAACAGATACATGTGGATGCTAACAGAAATTATGAAACAAATGTATTTCACAGATATCTACAGAACATTTTATCCTAAAATAAAAGGCTATTCCTTCTTCTAACAACCGCATGGTACTTCCTCCAAAATTGACAATATAATCTGTCACAAAACAGGCCTTAACAGATACAAAAATATTGAAATTATCCCATGCATCCTATCAGATCACCACGGACTGAGCCTGATCTTCAATATCAGCGTAAATAAAATAAAGCAAACATTAATGTACAAACTGAACAATACTCTACTCAACAATACCTTGGTCAATGAAGAAATAAAGAAATAAATTAAAGACTTTTTAGAGTTTAATGAAAATGAAGCCAAAACATACCCAACCTTATAGGACACAATGAAAACAGTTCTAAGAGGAAATCTCATAACTGTGAGTGCTGCCAAAAAGGAACTAGAGAGAGAATGCTCTAGCAGTCTGACAGTACACCTAGACGCTCTAGAACAAAAGGAAGCAAATACATCCAAGGGGACAAGAAGGTAGGAAATAATCAAACTTAGGGCTGAAATCAAACAAGTGGAAACAAAAAGAAATATTCAAAGAATCAACCAAACCA
>NW_018392068.1:3584-4566 GCF_900095145.1 Mus pahari | reverse complement strand
GATATATACTGCCACTGGCTCAGTGCCAGTTGCCCATCACCACCACGACTGTGTGCAGTTAGTGCAAGGAGAGGAAGTCTTCGTAAAGATGGGAAGCATAGTCTTGAAATAACCAGTTCTTGAGAGAGAAGGCTATAGTATCATATTTCCAAATCTTGATGGCAAGAAGCAAGGCCTATTGTTGGGTCCATTTCATGGGGGCCCAAGTGCCCACAAGGAGGTTGTCTCTGGNGGCTGTTCTAGAAGGGTGCCTACCACTTGTGTTGTTGCAGCTACTTGAAATATGTAGTCAGGACATGGTGGTTGAAGTTCATGATAACACTGAATATGGATGGGAGAGCATTCAGCAACATCCAATACCTAGGGGACNGTTACAAGAGGTCAGTTGCCCTTACAGCCATACACAGTGAGNCAAGCAGTGGGGTAGCCCTCTTGTTCTCTTTGATTTTCTGGGGATTTTTCCGGGGCTGTTGCAGTGGAGAACATTCTAAACATGGAAAACATAAGACAAAGGGAGCTCCCATGGCTTCTGTACACTTCGTTCCAGAGCCAGAAGCTTCATGGTGGGGGGAATGTTGAGCTGGAGGCAGTACCACGAGCCCAACACATCCATTTGGCCTAATTCCCATTACCCAGGAAGCCNAAATCCCCAATCAAAGCCTTAACCTCTGACATCCAGTTTTGTGCCTCTGGATTTTCTCAGAACCTGGAAACATGCCCTACTGTTTTTACTGAATTCTTCCAAGTGGCAGAACAGACAGGGTGACACATTGTCACATCAATTACTAGAGGTGATCGATGACACCTTGCGGTATGGAACTATCTCTGGTCAGAGTGGTGTTGTAAGTTACTACTTCCCTCTAAGCCCGAATGTGGTTTCTGGGACATAATGGCTCCTTCTGATCCAGCTCTGTAACTTTCCACCCAGAGTCATGTCGCTGAACACTACAGCTGTCCCTCAGTCCCTGATGGTATCAACCAC
>NW_018392068.1:1420-3004 GCF_900095145.1 Mus pahari | reverse complement strand
ATGGGGCCACAGAATTTATCCATGCCACCCAATAAACTAGGACTGGTCACAAATATCTACAATTCCAGGACGTAGAAGGTGGAGGCAGGAGGTTCAGAAGCTCAAGGACGCGATAGCGATGACGATGCCAGCCCATGCCTAAAACCTTGTCTAGTAACAGAGATAAAGGCAGGAAGTGGAGAAATAAGAAGTGAGAGGGAGAGGGACCCGGGGATAGGAAGTACAATGTTTCAATCCTTTCCCTAGCTCTTCCCATAGAGGTCAGGTCTTCAGTCTAATGCTGGTTTGTGAGTATCTGTCTCAGCCAGCTGCTGGTAGACCCTCCCAGAGGACACCATGTTAGGCTTCTGTCTGTAAACACACCATAGCATCTATAATAATTTCAGGGATTGGTGCCCACCCATGGGATGGATCCCAAATTGGGCAGGTTACTGGTTGGCTATTCCTTTAGTCGCTGATCCATTNATGTCCCTGAATTTTTTAAGACAGGAGTAGTTTGGGGTCAAATATTTTGAAGGTGGGTTGGTGTCACCGTCCCTCTACTGTGGCTCCTGTCTAACTACTGGGTGTGGTCTCTTTAATTTCCATAGACCCACTATTGGCATTTTGGCTAAGGTCATCGTCATTGAGTCCTGGGTGTCTCCCCCTTCCAGGTCTCTGGAACTTTCCTAAGGTTCGCCAACCTCCCACATCTCTCCCCACAGCTGCATANTTCCATTCATTCTCCTGGTTCTCTGGGCCTCATCCTGTCTCTTCCCACATCCTGCTGCCTAGTTGCCTCCTCCTGCCATCTCTNACCCAGGTCCCTTCCTCTCTCTGCCTCCCATGATTATCTTGAACNCCCTTCTAAGTGGGATTCAAGCATCTTCAATTGGGCCTTCCTTCTTGTTTAAGTTCTCAGGGCCTGTGGGTTGTATCATGGATATTCTGCACTTTTTGGCAAACATTCACTTACCAGTGTGTGCATAACATTCATGTCCTTTGGNATTTAGTTACCTCACTCAGGATATTATTTTCTGTTTCTATCCATTTTCTTGACAGATTCATGATGTTCATGTTTTTAATACCTGAATAGTATTCCAGTGTGTAGATGAACCACATTTTCTCTATCCATGCTTCAGTTGAGGGACAGACATGTGGCATGCTTCTACTTTCTGGCCATTGTCAATAATGCTGCTATGAACATACTGGAACATGTGTCCCTGTATAGGGGAGCATCTTTTGTGTTGCAAGAGTAATACAGCTGGACGTTCAGGAAGAACTACGTCCACTTGTCTGGGGAACCACCAGAATGATTTCCAGAGTGGTTGTACCAGTTTGCAATCCCATTAGCTATGGAGGAGTGTTCCTCTTTCTCCACATCCTCACCAGCATCTGCTGTCACTTGGGTTTCAGATCTTTTCCGTTCTGATTGGTGTAAGGTGGAATCTCAGTATCAGTTGAATTTGAATTTCCCTGATGACTAAGGAACTCAAGAGGATGGCAACTCCATAGGAAGCCCACCAGTGTCAAATAACTGTGACTCCTGGGAGATCCCAGAGATTAAGACTGCAGCCCAAGTGCAAACACTGGGCTGGTCTGAGG
>NW_018392068.1:0-1195 GCF_900095145.1 Mus pahari | reverse complement strand
ACTGACACTTAAAGACCTGGGCCACTGGCCTTTTATGGGAACCAATCAGTCACACTGAATGGAAACTGACCCCACATGTTTTTGAGTTTGCTTATCATGTGGAAGGAAGTTAGATCCAGCCACCTATCCTCCAATGCTAGGACCCCTCCCTTTCAGTTGCATGGGGAGGGTCTCCAGGGAGATCCAGTTTTCCTTCTTCTTACAGGAAGGTCTTGTCTCAACCACAGTAGTGTGCAGACTCATTCAGATCCTTCCAGAATAGTGACGTGCATATGGCATACTTAAGGAGTTGGTGTCAAGGGTACACAAACCCCTTCATCCCACTGTGTTTTGAAGGCTGAAGTTCTGTTCCCTCTGAAACTTTTATCCCCATGTCCCTGGCCCAGTTTTCCACAGCCCCTTCTGCNGATAAGTAAATGCTGGCCAAGAACTTGATACATTCTCCTCACTCAGTTGAGCCTTGGGAATTCCTCCCCAACTTGCATATCTGTTTCTTGTCCTTCCCTCCTTTCTCCTCCAATCCCATTCTAATCAAGAGTTTGTTCCCANCACAGTACACCAAGGCCCACAANGAAGTGAGTTATTCAGAGTGGTGCTTATACATCCTCTAGCTTAAGACTTAGAGNAAGGANAATTTTGCATGGTTGACCTTGTATTTACTGAAACACATCACATTTACTTATCACTTGTATAGTTCAAGTGCCTTGTCCTGAAAGCNTTCTTCTCTTTGATGTGCTCAACATGCCAGAGACATTTTGTTTCTTAACTGGCATCTCTTTGTGGTCCACAGAACTGAGTTTCATGCAGACAGTGTCATGCATGAGCAAGCCCACCACAACCACTTATTCTCAAGTAGCTTCCCTCCCACATTTGGTCATGCCNAAGTTCTTTCTAGACTGCTTCCTTTCTACTTTAATAGAAGCATCTACACATTCATGATTTTATGTATCTATATATTCCTAGTGGTCCNCCAAGTTGAAAAAACATGCAAGATTTTTCCTGTCATACTGAATTCACATGAAATTGTACATCCCAATTGCAGAAGACTGATGTTAGCTTGTACCTGTCTGTGGAGAAATTCATGTCAAAGTAATGACTAGATTCAATGTCAGACCTGAAACTCTGAAACTGCTTGAGGCAGATATCACCACAAACCAGAAGTTCCTATAAAGACCTGTCCTTCTTTACCAATGAG
>NW_018392067.1:0-4840 GCF_900095145.1 Mus pahari | reverse complement strand
TGTTGGAGCCCCAGTTTATACAGGTCGGATATGTAGACTCCATACAGTTTCAGGGATTCAACAGCAAAGAACCAAATGCAAGGATGCAACCTCGGGCTGCTTGGATGGAGCAGGAGCCACCTGAATATTGGGAGAAAGAGACAGCAAAAGCCCTTGACTTGGCACTGTCAGGGAGACAAATTCTTAAGTANATGATGAATGAAAATAAAAAGAAGAAGAATGGTAAGTGATCTGAGGACTAGGGTCATAATTCCTCAGATCCCTCACAGTCTGGCCCAATAAGTTCCACTCTAGGTCCCCAAGTCAGAGATACAGCCATAGTCATAGGGACCTGTTGATTTTAGACCCCAGAGAACTACAGGCTGTTACCTGGATAGGGGTATCGTTGGGGAAAAATAACTGAGATGGGAGAGAAGCCTCATAGTGATCATAGGCTGAATGGGGATGGGGCAGAATATCACACCCTGCAGGAAGTTTATGGCTGCAATGTGGCAAATGATGGGAGCTTCCTTGGTGGTCACTACCGGCTCACCTACTATGGCTATGATTCCTTAACCCTGAATGAAGATCTGAACTCTTGGACTGCAGAAGGTAAAATAGGTGAAGAATTCAAGAAACACCAGGAGCAAGGAGGCATGACAGACAGTTGGAGGACTTACCTGCTAGGGGAGTGTGTGGAAAGCCTTCTTAGATGCCTGGACATTGGAAAAGAGACCTTGCTGCACTCTGGTAAGAGACACCCTTACAAACCTCTTCNGTTTTCTGAGATTGTAGCTCCTGTCTCCCTGAGGCCTCCTCCTCAGCAGGGAGCAGCTGGAATGCTTACACTGTCTTGTATCAAAGGGGAAAGAGAGCTCCTCCTTGTCCTGACTCAACATGAGTGAGGAACTCTCCAGAGTATTCACCCTTCTCCCAGGACAGTTCAGTGTATCCATAAAACAGCAGTTCCCTTCCATTTGCATTGTACATCATGGCCTCTCTCAGGCCTAATCACTGTTCTTGCACAATGGCATTGAGTGTCTGACTCTAGGGTTGCTGATTCCCTAGACCCCTCCACAGTCAGAACCAGAAGTCTATTTATTTAGAGGGAGGCCCACAGTGTCCTGCCCTGTGATGGCACATGGTTACTGTAAAATATTCCAAGGAATATATCATCCAGTTCTAGAGTTTAGGACGATGGGTGGATTTGGCTCCCTCCCTCATCCAAGTCTCCCATCCTTTCTAGGGATGGTGCCATGAGATGAGCACTGCTCAGGTCCAATGAGGAGTGCAAAATACCTGAATTTTCCAAATGTTCCCCTCAGATGCCCCCCGAACACATGTGACCCGCCATGTAAGACCTGAAGGTAAGGTCACCCTGAGGTGCTGGGCCCTGGGCTTTTACCCAGCTGATATCACCCTGACCTGGAAAATGGATGGGAAAAACCACACCCAGGACATGGAGCTGCCAGACACCAGACCTGCAGGGGATGGAACCTTACAGATGTGGGCAGCTGTGGTGGTTCCTTCTGGAGAAGAGCTGAGATACACATGTCAAGTGTGCCATGAAGGGTTACCTGAGCCTCTCACTCTGAAATGGGGTAAGAAGTGGGTGTGAGCAAACACTCTGCTGTCAAAAAATATATGAGCTCTTTGAAAACAAGAGCAGGATCAGGGTTTAGAGCTAGGGTCAGACTCCTTACTCTCCCTTCTTTTCCATCCTCAGAGCCTCCACAAACCATCCCCATCATAGCAGTTCTCATCAGCCTGGTTCTTGGAGCTTTGGTGGTGGGAACTGTGGTGATTTTTCTGATATGGAAGAAATAAAGGTAAGAAAAGGGCAGTGTCTGAATACTTGTCTTTCTACAGATCTGTAGACCAAGTTATAAAAGTTCCCAGCCTCATTAGAAGAAAGATATATCCACACAGGAACTGGGACTTTTGTGCTGACTTTAAATCTCTCATAAAGCATAAAGGAAATATAGATAGATCCACTACCCTCTTGATAGGGGATGAAGACCAAATTCTGAATCCCCACAGACAGAGAGATGTCAAAAAGAAGGGCCCAGCTGAGAACAGACCTACAGAAAGCCTGTCCTGTTTACTAGCTATCTTCCATTCTGTTGTCTCCTCTGTCCCCTGCTCTGTAGTTAGAAACTTCCCTGGGGTTTGACCAGGAGATTTTTCTACTCCCACAACCTTAGTGCTTCCACAGTCTCTCACTGGCTGTGTTTTTCCCACAGGTGGGAAAGAGGAATCTATATTTCAGCTGTTAGTAATTAAGTCTGAGTTGGTTCCTGAGACCTTTGTAACTGGGAAGAGAAGTGCACGTTGTGGGTGCTCACACATTGCTTTTCTCTGGGCCCTATTGCTGTCGGACCTTAACAGGTCTTATGCTATACTGACATTGGAACGGACAGTATCCAGAGATCTGGTGTATCTCTCCCAGTAAGATAAGAAGTACTCAAAGAACCTATTCCTGACCTGTGTGACTTTCTGGACTGAAACTTTTGTTAACATGGATGTCTGTTTGGTATGATGATTTAACAATCTCCAATCAGAATTTGTACTTCATTATTTCCTTCTATAGTGTGAGATATATACCTTGTGTGACTTTTCTTTTACTGGCTAGCATCTGTGTCCAGGTCTCTGACTCCTGTAAAGACAACATAAGGAATTGAGTTCAGCCTAGTCTTCAGCATGACTCCCCTGCACACTGACCTGTGTCTTCTCCAGTCATCTCACCTGATCCAGGAGAGGCAGGCCTGGAAATCCTCCATCAGAGACTGACCTTTAGTTTCCAGTGAGTTGTAAATTCATTTAGTTGTAAATTTATTCTTCCTACTTCAATATTAAGATTTTGCTCATATTTTTGTGAATTCTTCTCATGGATTATTTAATGAGTAAACCAGATCAAAGTATGATGAATAAAATGGTAACTCTGTCTTGAGATGTTGAAATCCATTATTTTGGTCTTCTCTGTCTTTTTCTAGGTGTCTTTCTTTGCATTCAACCTCATACCGAAATTGTTTAATTTCTCTTTCTAATAAACTTGAACAATGATTCATACTTGTTGCCTTTAATTTTTTTCTTTCCGTGTCAAAACACTCATCTTCACTTAAGTAGAGGTTTCTTGTAAATGACACTTTTATTTCCTCAGATGATAAGATAAGATGACAGCTGGACACAAGCTGGGGGAATATATGGCTAGTCTGAGCCCAGAGCATGTCCTCTTTTCTAATGATTGCTAGGCCTAGGCCTGAAAGATTCCAGCCTCCATACAATCTAGTCTTCCATGCTGACTGTTTAAATCTGGCTTCTCTCAACTTCTGACTGAATTGCTTTGTTAGCCTCATACTAACTTTGGCGATTTTTTCTAATCTTCTGGATCCTTCTCATTCTCAGGGCAGTTCTGTCTTCACCTGTGTCCTGTATGTTCTATCTGTAATCTAACTTTGTTAAACTGTTCTAGTAAAACTGCAATACATAACCACATGCCACACCACACTCCCTCTTGCTGATGTTCTCATGAGAGTTGGGCATATCCTATTTCTGACTTGTTCTATCAGATCTTTCTCTAATTAATCATTTTCTCTGGCTCTCAATTAGATATTGCTTTCAAACATGGTTGCTTACTTCTACAAACCATTAATTCATTATTANGTCTAGCAGGATGTTCCCTGTCCAATTCCATTAAAATATTNGTGNAGCAGGAGGCCTGTGATTATATGAGAAAAATGGAGGTAGCAGAAAGAGTTGCAGGGACAGAAAGCAACACAAAGGAGAGGAAGAAGCCACGATGAAAGTGGACAGACAGAAAGGAAATGCTGATCCTCCATGGTTTTAAATAGCCACAGGTAGTTATGAATATGATATAGGGATAGAGTGTCTGGGTTGTAGTGGCACACACCTCAAATCCCAGCACTTGGGAGACAGAGGCAGGCAGAATTCTGAATTCAAGGCCAGCCTGATGTACAAAGTGAGTTCCAGGACAACCAGGGTACACAAAGAAACCCTGTGTGGAAAAAAAAGGCTTAAAGGGATAGAATAGTTTTGATCATGTGTATGATCCAGATGGGCAGTTTGTATCATTATCAATTACCTCTGAGAATACTGTGTGGGTATCTTGTGGATTAATAGAGAATTTATTGATATATAAATCTGACTTGTAAATTATAAACTTCTATAGGTTGTTTCTACTGCGTTGATGGGTGTTGTGGCAGCTGACTGTGGGGAGGATGGGTGTTGTGTGGGTATCCATCGCAGTGAATTGAACTCGGGAGCTCCAGCACTGCAGGAGAGTTGGCAGACAGACAGGAACTTGAAGGTTCTATTCTATATCCCTCAAGAGTTACAGAGAAAAGCTATGTACTAAGGGTGTGTCTGCATTTAATCTGGATTGTATCTTTGGTTAGGATCCCTGGCCACAACAGCAGTGGTGCTGGTTTAAAATTCCTCCACTGTTTCTAAAGAGAAGTCCTTACACATGTAGCATGTAGCTGCCTACCCTACATCAAATAGGGTCTTCCACTGTTCCTGCTGACCAGAAGGACTCTCTGATACAATGTTGGACAGGTTGCTTGACTCTCACTGAGCTGCTCTTTTGTTTTGTCTCTCACTTACAACCTTCCCCTTCACTATCTGAAAATCCACACAGTGGTTTGTATTATTTTTGTGGTTGTTTTATCTGCATGTATGCTTGTCTCTGTAACACTTGTATACCTAGTGCCCATGAGTGACAGTGGAGGATCTCAAGTCCCCTGGAACTGGGGTTACAGACAGTTGGGTACTATCATGGAGACATTAGAATCCAAACACATGTTCCCTGGAATGACAACCAGTGTTCTTAACAAATAAACAA
>NW_018392066.1:16177-17022 GCF_900095145.1 Mus pahari | reverse complement strand
TTTTATTTTTGGAGTTTAATAGTTTTAGGGTTGCTAGGGTGTGGTGGCCAATTCTATTGATACCATAATATAGGAGGTAGAGAGAGAGAGTATTTCTAAGTTTGAGCCCTGCCTGGTCTACAGAGTTAGGATCAAGAAAGCCAGGGTTACACAGATAAACACTGTCTTAAAAAACACAAAGAAAAAGAGATTTAGGCTCATTTTCATATTTCTTTTTATTTATTTTTATAAGTTAGAGATTTTCATAAAGGGTTTTATCGGATTTATGAAAATGTTTTTGTGTGTGATTGGTTTTCAGGGTTTTAGTCTATGTTTAGTTTTTTTTTTTTTTTTTTTTGTGGGTTTCTGAAGTGTTTTGGGTTGTGGAAGTGATTTTGGGTTTTTATTTGCAGTTTGGATTTTATTTTTGAGTTTTATTGTTAACTTAGGGAATTTTTTTAAGTGTTCTTGAGTATTTTTTTAATTTTAGTGTTTCATTTTTGGGATTCAAAAGTTTTTGGTTCATAGGAAGTTGTGGACCATGCCCTTAAAATCAGATCTTGCAAGGCAGAATGATTGGATTTCTAAGTTCGAGCCCATCCTAGTTTAGAGAGTTAATTCCTGGACAGCCATGGATACAGAGTGTAACCCATTCTCAAAAAATCTCAAAAAAAAAAAAGAATTTTAGTGTCATTTTTCTCTTCTTGTGTATTTATTTTTAGAATTTGTTGGTTTTTCTTAGTGGATTTTTAAGTTTTTAAAAGAATGTTTATATATTTTATTTATTTTCAGGATTCTACTCTATGATTAGTTTTTTTTTCCTTTTGTTTTGATTTATTTTTAACTATATTAGATTGTGTTAGGTA
>NW_018392066.1:5397-12810 GCF_900095145.1 Mus pahari | reverse complement strand
TTTTAGGGACATTTTTGCGTTCTTGTTTATTTATTTTTAGAATTTCATGGTTTTCTTAACCTGTTTATAAGGTTTTCTAAGGATGTTTTTGAGTTCTTTCGATTTTCAGAGGTCTAGTCTATTATTACTGGGGTTTTTTGTTGTTTTTTATGTATTTTAGTGTGTGTTAGGGTTTTGTTGTTTTTTATTTAGTCTTTAGGTTTTAATTTTAGGGTTTTACTGTTATTTTAGGGATTTCTTTTAGTGTTCTTGTGTATTTTTTAAAATTTTTATTGTTTTATTATTGGGCTTTAAGAGTTTTAGAGTTGCTAGGAAGTGGTGACACATTCTATTAATACAATCACATGGGAGGCAGATAGAGTGTACATCTAAGTTTAAGCCCAGCCTGGTCTACATAGTTAAGGATCAGGACAACCAGGCCTATGCAGAGAAACCCAGTCTCGAAAAACACAAAGGAAAAAGAGAGAGATGTAGGGTGATTTTAGTGTTCTTTTGTTTTCACTTTTATAATTTTCAGGTTTTCATAAAGGGTTTTATTGGGTTTTTATAAGAATTTTTTTGAGTTTGATAGGGTGTCGGGGTTTTGGTCTATGTTTAGTGGGATTTTTTTTTGGTAGGTGGTTCAAGTATTTTAGTGTGTATTAGTTTTTTGGGGTTTTTATTTTGTCTTTAGGTTTTATTTTTAGAGTGTTACTGTTAATTTATTGATATTTTTAGTGTTCTCGTGTATTTTTTTTTTTAGTGTTTTATTTTTGCGATTTACGAGTCTTTTGATTTCTAGGAAGTTGTGATTTATGCCATTAAAATCAGAACTTGTGAGTCAGAGAGAGGGGATTTCTAAGTTCCAGCCCATCCTGGTTTACACAGTTAGTTCTAGGACAGCCATGGATACAAACTGTAACCCTTTATCAAAAATCAAAAAACATTTTTCTGTTCATTTTTATGTTCTTGTGTACTTATTTTTAAAATTTGAGAGTTTTCTTAAGGGTTTTGGTAGGTTTTTAGAAGGAATCTTTTGAGTTTTATTGATTTTTCAGGTATCTAGTCTATGATTAGTGTTTTTCTTTTTTTTAAAGTATTTTAGGGTGTGTCACCATTTTGGTGTTTTTTATTTAGGCTTTATGTTTAAATTTTAGGGTTTTACTGGTATTTTAGGGATTTTTTTTTAGTGTTCTTATGGGTTTTTTTTTTATTTTTATTGTTTTATTTTTGGGCTTTAAGAGTTTTAGGGTAGCTAGCCAATGGTGGCCAATTCTATTAATACCATTATATAGGAGTTAGAGATAGTGTATTTCTAAGTTTGAGCTCAGCCTGGTCTGCAGAGTTAGGACCAGGAAAGCCAGGGTTACACAGTAAACACAGTCTTCAAAAACAAACAAAAAATAAGAGATTTAGGCTCATTTTAATATTCCTTTTTATTCATTTTTATTATTTAGAGGTTTTCATAAAGGGTTTTACAGGATTTTTATGAGAATGTTTTTGAGTGTGATTGGTTTTCAGGGTTTTATTCTATGTTTAGTGGTTTTTTTTGTGGGTTTGTGAAGTATTTTAGGGTGTGTAAGTGTTTTTAGGTTTTTATTTAATCTTTAGATTTTATTTTTGAGTTTTATTGTTAATGTAGGGACCTTTTTTCAATGTTCTTGATTATTTAATTTTTTTTTATTTTTAGTGTTTAATTTTGAGGGTTTAAGAGTTTTTGTTTGCTGGGAAGTTGTGAACTATATCATTAAAAGCAGAACTTGCGAGGCAGAATGAGTGGATTTCTAAGTTCGAACCCATCCTGGTTTGCAGAGTTAGTTCCTGGACTTCCATGGATACAGAGAGTAACACATTCTCAAAAAAACTCAAAAAAACAAACAAACAAAAAAAAGAGTTTTAGGGTCATTTTTCTCTTCTTGTGTATTTACTTTTAGAATTTGATGGTTTTCTTAATGGGTTTGTTAGGTTTTTAGAAGAATGTTTATATGTTTTATTAATTTTCAGGTTTCTAGTCTATGATTATCGTTTTTTTTTCTTTCAATTTGTTTTATTTTTAACTATTTTACGATGTGTTAAGTAATGTTTTGGTGGGTTTTTTTTTAGGCTTTAGGTTTTAATTTAAGGGTTTTACTATTATTTTAGGGCTTTTTAAAGTTTTCTTGAGTTTTTTGTTTTTGTTTTTGTTTTTTTTTTAATTTTAGAGTTTGATTTTTGGGCTTTAAGAGTTTAAGGGTTGCTAGGCAGTGGTGGCCCATTCCATTAATACCATCTCATGGGACTTAGAGAGATTGGATTTCAAATTTGTGCCTAACCTTGTCTACAGTTAGGACCAGGATGTCCTGGTATACACTGAGAAACCAAGTCTCAAAAAACAGAAAAAAAAAAAAAAGTGTAAGATTTAGGATCATTTTAATGTTCTTTTGTATTTACTTTTATAATTTTCAGGTTTTCATAAAGGGTTTTATTGGGTTTTATAAGAATGTTTTTGCGTTTGATAGGGTGTCCGGGTTTTGGTCTACGTTTAGTGGGATTTTTTTTTTTGTAGGTGATTGAAGCATTTTAGTGTGTATTAGTTTTTTTGGGTTTTTATTTTGTCTTTAGGTTTATTTTTAGAGTGTTGCTGTTAATTTATTGATATTTTTAGTGTTCTTGTGTATTTTTTTTTTAATTTTAGTGTTTTATTTTTGTAGTTTATGAGTTTTTTGATTTCTAGGAAGTTGTGATTCATGCCATTAAAATCAGAACTTGTGAGTCAGAGAGAGTGGATTTCTAAGTTCTAGCCCATCCTGATTTACACAATTAGTTTTAGGGCAGCCATGTATATAAACAGTAACGTTTATCAAAATTTAAAGAAAAAAGAGTTTTCTGTTCATTTTTATGTTCTTGCGTATTTATTTTTAGAATATGACAGTTTCCTTAAAGGGTTTGGTAGGTTTTTAGAATGTTTTTGAGTTTTATCGATTTTCAGGTATCGAGTCTACGATTAGGTTTTTTTTTTTTTTTTTTTTTTTAATTAATTTACTGTGCGTTAGGATTTGGGTGTTTTTTATTTAGGCTTTATATTTTAATTTTAGGGTTTTACTGCTATTTTAGTGATTTTTAGTGTTCTTATTTATTTATTTATTTATTTATTTATTTTATTATTTTATTTTTGGGCTGTAAGAGGTTTAGTGTTGATAGGCTGTGGTGGCCAATTCTATTAATACCATCATGTAGAAGGTAGAGAGAGTGTATTTCTAAGCTTGAGCCCAGCCTAGTCTGCAGATTTAGGACCAAGGACAGCTTGGGATACATGGAGAAACCTAGTCTTGAAAAACACAAAGAAAAAAAAGAGAGATTTACGCTCATTTTAGTGTTCTTTTTTATTTATTTTTATAATTTTTAGGTTTTAATAAAAGGTTTTGTCTGTTAATATAAAAGTGTTTTAGAGTTTGATTGGTTTTCAGTGTTTTAGTCTATGTTTTGTGTTTTTTGTGGGTGTTTGAAATATTTAACAGTGTGTAAGTGTTTTGGGCTTTTTATTTAGTCTTTAGATTTTATTTTTGAGTTTTATTGTTAATTAAGGGAATTTTTTTTTTTTTTTTTTAGTGTTCTTGAGTATTTTTCTTTTTAATTTTAGTGTTTAATTTTGGGGGTTTAAGAGTTTTTGTTTGCTGGGAAGTTGTGGACCATACTATTAAAATCAGAACTTGCGGGGCAGAATGAGTGGATTTCTAAGTTCGAACACATCCTGGTTTACAGAGTTAGTTCCTGGACAGCCATGTATACAGAGAGTAACATATTTTCAAAAAAACTCAAAAAGACAAAGAAAAAAAAAAAGAGTTTTAAGGTCATTTTTCTCTTCCTGTGTATTTACTTTTAGAGTTTGGTGGTTTTCTTAATGAGTTTGGTATGTTTTTAGAAGAATGTTTATATGTTTTATTGATTTTCAGGGTTCTAGTCTGTGATTAAATATTTTTCTTTCAGTTTGTTTTATTTTTAACTATTTTAGGGTGTGTCAGGGAATGTTTTGCTGTACTTTTAGGCTTTAGGTTTTAATTTTAGGGTTTTACTATTATTTTAGGGATTTCTTTGTTTTTTTTTTTTTTTTTTTTTTTTTTTTTTTTTTTTTTTTTTTTTTTTTTATGTTAGTCTTTGGTTTGCAGGCTTTAAGAGTTTTAGGGTGGCTAGGCAGTGGTGGCCCATACCATTAATACCAACTCATAAGAGGTAGAGTATGGATTTCAAACTTTGAGCCTAGCCTGATCTACACTTAGAACCAGCATATCCAGGTATACACTGAGAAACCAAGTCTCAAAAAACAGAAAAAAAAGAGAGAGAGATTTAGGATCATTAAAATTTTCTTTTGTATTCACTTTTATAATTTTCAGGTTTTCATAAATGCTTTTATCAGGTTTTATAAGAATGTTTTTGAGTTTGATAGGGTGTCAGTGTTTTGGTCTATGTTTAGTAGGATTTTTTTTTTTTGGTAGGTGATTGAAGTATTTTAGTGTGTATTAGTTTTGGGGGGGTTTATTTTGTCTTTAGGTTTTATTTTTAGAGTGTTATTGTTAATTTATTGATATTTTTCGTATTCTTGTGTATTTTTTTTTAATTTTAGTGTTTTATTTTTGCAGTTTATGAGTTTTTTTTAATTTCTAGGAAGTTGTTATTCATGCCATTAAAATCAGAACTTGTGAGTCAGAGAGAGTGGATTTCTAAGTTCCAGCCCATCCTGGTTTATACAGTTAGTTCTAGGACGGCCATGGATACAAACAGTAACCCTTTATCAAAAATAAAAAAAAAAAAAAGAGTTTTCTGTTCTTTTTTATGTTCTTGTGTATTTATTTTTAGAATTTGACAGTTTTCTTAAGGGGTTTGGTAGGTTTTTAGAAGAATGACTTTGAGTTTTATTGATTTTCAGAGTTCTAGACTGTGATAAGTTTTTTAAAAAATTATTTTAGGGTTTGTTAGGGTTTTGGTATTTTTTATTTAGGCTTTATGTTTTAATTTTAGGGTTTTACTGTTATTTTAATGTTTTTTTAGTGTTCTTTTTTATTTATTTTAAAATTTTTATTGTTTTATTTTTGGGCTTTAAGAGGTTTAGTATTGATATGCAGTGGTGGCCAATTCTATTAATACCATCATGTAGTAAGTAGAGAGAGTGTATTTCTAAACTTGAGCCCAGTCTTGTCTACAGATTTAGGACCAAGACAGCCTGGGGTACACATGAAACCCTGTCTTGAAAAACACAAAGAAAAAAAACCCAGAAATTTAGGCTCATTTTAGTGTTTTTTTAATTTATTTTTATAATTTTTAGGTTTTAATAAAAGGTTTTATCTGTTAATGTAAAAGTGTTTTAGAGTTTGATTGGTTTTCAGGGTTTTAGTCTATGTTTAGTGTTTTTTGAGGGTGTTTGAAGTATTTAACGATGTGTAAGTGTTTTGGGGATTTTATTTAGTGTTTAGATTTTATTTTTGAGTTTTATTGTTAACTTAGGGATTTTTGTGTGTGTGTGTGTGTTCTTGAGTATTTTTTTTAATTGTAGTGTTTAATTTTTGGGGTTTAAGAGTTTTTGTTTGCTGGGAAGTTGTGGACTGTACCATTAAAATCATTTCTTGTGAGGTAGAATGATTGCCTTTCTAAGTTCGAACCCATCCTGGTTTACTGAGTTTGTTCCTGGACCTCCATGGGTACAGAGAGTAACACATTCTCAAAAAACTCAATAAAAAAGGGTTTTAGGGTCATTTTTCTCTTCTTGTGTATTTACTTCTAGAATTTGGTGGTTTTCTTAACAGGTTTTTAGAAGAATGTTTATATGTTTTATTGATTTTTCAGGGTTCTAGTCTATGATTAGTGTTGTTTTTTCTTTCATTTTGTTTTATTTTTAACTATTTTAGGGTGTGTTAGATAACATTTTCGGGGCTTTTTAGGCTTTTCGTTTCAATTTTAGGGTTTTACTGTTATTTTAGGGAATTTTTTAGTGTTTTTGAGTATTTTTTTTTAATTTTAGAATTTGATATTTCTTGGTCTTTAAGTGTTTTAGGGTTGCTAGTCAGTAATGGCCCATTCCATTAATATGATCTCATGGGATGTAGAGAGAGTGGATTTCTAAGTTTGATCCCAGTCTGCTCTACAGAGTTAGGACCTGGACAGCCAGGGATACATAGAGAAAGCCAGTCTCAAAAACACAAAGAAAAAAAAAAGAGAAAGATTTAGGCTCATTTTAAATTTTTGAAATTTATTTTATTATTTTAAGGTTTTCATAAAGAGTTTTATCAGGTTTCTATTAGAATGTTTTTCAGTTTGATTGGTTTTCAGGGTTTTAGTCTATGTTTAGTGGGTTTTGGGGGGGTGTTTGAAGTATTTTAGGGTGTTTTAGTGTTTTTATTTAGTCTTTAGGTTTTATTTTTAGAGGTTTTTTTTGTTAATTTAGGCATTTTTTTCTAGTGTTCTTGAGTTATTATTTTAATTTTAGTGTTTTATATTTGGGGTTTAAGAGTGTTTGGTTGCCAGGAAGTTGTGGACCATTCCATTAAAACTTGAACTTGTGAGGCAGAGAGAGTAAATTTCTAAGTTTGAACCCATTCTAGTTTACAGATTTAGTTCTAGGACAACCATGGATACAAAGTGGAACCTGTTCTCAAAAAACTCAAAAACCTCAAAAACCTCAAAAAAAAAAAAGAAAGAAAGAAAGAAAAGAAAGAAAGAAAGAAAGAAAGAAAGAAAGAAAGAAAGAAAGAAAAAAAGAAAAAAATGAGTTTTAGGGACATTTTTGTATTACTGTTTATTTATTTTTAGAATTTCATGGTTTTCTTAACGGGTTTATGAGATTTTTCTAGGAATGTTTTTGAGTCCTATTGATTTTCAGGGGTCTAGTCTACGATCAATGGTCTTTTGTTTGTTTGTTTGTTTTGTTTTTCTTAAGTATTTTAGGGTGTGTTAGGATTTTGGTATTTTTTATTTAGGTTTCAGGGTTTAATGTTAGGGTTTTACTGTTGTTTTAGGGAATTTTTTTAATTGTTCTTGAGTTTTTTTTAATTTTAGCTTTTATTTTTGGGCTTTAAGAGCTTTAGGGTTGCTAGGCAGTGGTGACCCATTCTATTAATACCATCATGTGGGAGGCAGAGAGATTGTATTTCTATGTTTAAGCCCAGCCTGGTCTACATTGTTAGGATCAGGACAACCAGGGATACACAGAGGGGGATACCCAGTCTCGAAAAACACAAAGGAAAAAAAGAGAGATGTAGGGTCATTTTAGTGGTCTTTTGTATTCACTTTTATAATTTTCAGGTTTTCATAAAGGGTTTTATCGGGTTTTTTAAGGACGTTTTTGAGTTTGCGTTTCAGGGTTTTGGTCTATGTTTAGTGTTTTTTTTTTTTTTGTGTGTTAGTGTTTTATTGTTTTATTTAGTCTTTAGGTTTGTTTTGGGTTTTTTTATTTAGTCTTTAGTT
>NW_018392066.1:2782-5289 GCF_900095145.1 Mus pahari | reverse complement strand
TAAAGGGTTTTATCGGGTTTTTTAAGGACGTTTTTGAGATTGCGTTTCAGGTTTGTACTCTATGTTTAGTTTTTTTTTTTTTTTTTTTTTTTTTTTTTTTTTTTTTTTTTGTTGGTGCTTGAATTATTTTAGTGTGTGTTACTGTTTTGGGTTTTTTTATTTAGTCTTTAGTTTTACTTTTAGAGTTTTAATATTAATTTATTGATTTTTATTGTTCTTGTGTTTTTTTTTTTTATTTTAGTGTTTCATTTTTGCANTTTACTAGTTTTTGCTTCCTAGGAAGTTGTGACTCATTCCAATAAAATCAGATATTGTGTGTCAGAGAGACTGGATTTCAAAGTTCCAGCCGATCCTGGTTTACAGAGTTAGTTCTAGGACAGCCAGGAATACAGAGAGTATCCAATTCTCAAAAAGAAATAAAAAAAAGTTTTCTGGTTCTATGGTCATTTTTGTGTTCTTGTGTATTTATTTTTGGAATTTGACAGTTTTCTTAAGGGCTTTGCTAGGTTTTTCGAGGAATGTTTTTGAGTTTTATTGATTTTCAGGGCTTGTGAGTTTCTGCCTGCAGCAAAACTCACTTTAATCGGGTCTGGGTTCATCCTGAGAGGCAGCTGGCCTGAAATGGAATGTGNGAGAGAAAAATGGAGCTAAGACAATATTTTTACTGATCAAGGCTCAAAGTTTAATGACCGAAATCTATTTAAATAACATGGAAAGATTCCCCAGTCCCCTCCTCAATCTTTGAAGGTGCCAGTGAAGGTCCCCAGATTGTAGGCGGTTCTAAGGATCAAGGCACTGGTGGATATCCATAGGCAAGTCTAAGGATCAAGACACAGGTAGAATTATTTTCTGGAAAATCAACAGGGTCCTCTCGGTAGGTGGTGGAGAAACCACGAAGATGCTCTGGTGGATCCAAAGGTTACTGATGGTTGATTTTTAGCACCAGCATGGGACTGGGTTTTGAAGGACAGTGATTAGTGTAAACAGTAAGTTAGGCTTGGTGGATAACTCCAGGTGGTCCAGTGGCAACAGAGAGCTGGGAGACCCCAACATTTCTGCCCTTAATATTAAATAAGATTAGCTGGACTGGCACAAAATATATTTATGCTCTATTGTCCTGCCCAGGAACCGTGGTGGCTGGGGGCCGCACCTGATGCAGATTTTCCCGAACTGATTTATTAGTCTAGGGGTGGACCAGGCAGCTTGAGGAGGAAGCCTGGTGCAAGGCTAGTCACAACTTACATCCCACCACGAGGAGTTCTCCAGTAAATCCTCAATTATGCTGATTCCTTTGGGCCCAACAGAAAAAAAAAAAAAAAAAAAAAAAAAAAAAAACCTGCTTTTGGGTGTTACTGCCAAAGCAATACCACAATACCCCTATATCCTAGGCCTTGATAAATACTATAATATGAACGTAACTTCCACAGGTATTTTACTCTAAGCTATGTCCTCAGCTTGGCTCTGTTAGAGGCATTATTAACATGCGGATAGGATTCGTGTAATATACGATTGGAAATGCCAGGACTCTAGGAGGCTGAATCTCTTTTGAGACTCTTTCCTCAGGACTCCTCTAGGTTTTTAGGCCTGATGTGAGTCACTACTAGAGTGGCGGTGGCATTTTCTCCCTATTAATTTTAGTTTTAGCCAAAGTTTTAGAATGTAGCCAATTCATCAATGTTTTAAGTGTCCAAATGACTTTTGTTAATATCTGAAATTTTATGCCTTTAAATGAACCAAGTCCAAACTCCCTGCAATTGAGCTTTAGTATTATTCCAATCAATGGTTGTATCATAAGGTAATGGCATGACACAAACATACTGGAAGGAAATATGACATTAGCTAGCCTAGTCATATTTTTAACATTTTGCCCTAATGGCAGCACCACTTATTAAGGGCGTTAACCTTGGCCTCCAATTTATTTATATATATATAAAAAAATCAGACCAAACCACAATATATATTTTTAGATGCCAAGGGTTTTTGCCACTGCTCCATGTAGGAAGATGAGTCTGAATAGCACTGGCTGCACACCACTGGGGGTAGTTGACCTGCTCAAAAACAAAAGCCAAACAGTTGAACAGTAAAAGGATAACAAACTTTTTTGGGGAAAAGCCAGTTACTTTATTTAGTTGTAAATTAGCAACTCTCAGGTTCAGACAATAGCTTCCAGTTGTGTGTGGGGGAGGGGCAGCTTGAGAATTACAGAACCACTGCGAGCTCCTTACAAGAGGAGGCTGAGCTAGATTTAACTCTGCTTAGTTAATAAAGATTTTTAGCTCTCTTTATTAATATTGAAATTATTACTAGACCAATCTAAAATTGAATTTTCAAGTAACTGGTCACAATGGAGGAAAGAGGAGAATCGTTATAGCTCCTCCTAAGACTGATCTTTATGAGTCAGATTTTACAGTTTCTAATATTCTTATTCTAAAAGTTAAAAGCTTGAAGCAAGGCAGCTTAGCTTGTCCAATTTTGGACCAATGTAGGCAAGCAAGGGAGTGTTAAAA
>NW_018392066.1:0-2325 GCF_900095145.1 Mus pahari | reverse complement strand
TAAAAAGTCTCAGTGACATGGGTACATTTGAATTACTTGACTGTTATAGCCAGTTTCAATATCTGTATTAAATTAATTTAGAACACCAAACATATAAAAAAATTTTAATATAATCAATGGTTAACTTACACTTTTAATTGTTTTTGTTATAGAGCAGAAGGCCTGAAAAAGTATCAGTAGTTACACGTGCACTGGTTATTTATTTATTTATCAGAAATAAGAGCATCCATTTGTAGTAATTGACTAAGTCCTTAACAATTAACATCATTAGGTGGAAATAGGNAGAAGCTGAGGACACTTAAGAACATATTTTTTACAATTTGACGTGCACAATCTTTGATGTACCAATTTATTATATAAACCATTATTATTTGTAAGGAACAAGATTATATGGGCAATTATTTTTATGTAAGGTCTAAAATATGCTTGGTAAAAATTTAGAATGGCATTGTCTTAAGAGGCCTTGTCCAGGCAGGCTAGGACAAATTTTTTAAAATGTCTAAAGATAAGTCTTCTTAAGAGAAGAGCATTTTTTTAAATGAGTTGTATATGCATAAACAATTGCAAATTTCGACAGTTTGAGAAATATAGTATTTGAGAGACGAACAATATTTGAGCAAATGTAAGCTGAGATATATTGACCATTAATATACAAATTAAGGATTGATAATTAACAGGTTAAAAAACCGTCTACAGCACCCAGGTGAATCATTTGTGGTGAAACAGGAGAAAACTAAAAAGGAAAAAAATATGTGATGTAATTTACAAAATACTTTTCTTTAAAAAAGGCAGCTTATAAATACAGTAAAAACGGGTGTGTGCATACAAATGCATGCAAAAAGGCAATTTTTATCTTCAGGATGATTGTCAATTGTATCTAAAAATGATGGTATGCAGTAGGCCAAATGTTAGTATTTTACAATACCCAATTTGATTGCTATTTGGAAAGGGGAATTCTTAATTTTAATTAGTAACACAGCACCTTTACAATAGGATGTTAAGATTTTAATTAGAGAAGAAAAATGATTTTACATCAATGCCTTTTCTTGCCAAACAATTGCTGTGGGCACTTAATAACTATAACTAATATAAGCGGCTAGAATTTAGTTACCAATGATTATAATTGATAACAATTAGAAAAGCTTCTTTTGTTTTTTTGCAAGGCCGTTTGTTTTTTACCAATTAAATTGTGTCTCTCGAGATAAAATTGAAAGATTTAAATTAATTTGAAGCCTTATAATAAGATCCTAGCCCAATAACATCTCTTGGAAGAGGACCCTTGGTTGTGCAAACTTTGTAAGCCCCAGTACAGGGGAACCCTAGGACCAAGAAGTGGGAGTGAGTGGGTAGGGGAGCAAGGAGAGGAGGGTATATGGGACATTTGGGATAGCATTTGAAATGTAAATGAAGAAAATATTTAATAAAAAATGGAAAAAAAATAAGGAAAGGAAAATGTAGCAACCCAAATAGATTTCCTTTAGTGTTCATTCCGTTTTTAATAAAATTTCTACATTTATTTTTTTAAAAAGATTATTTTCTCTTTTTTTTCTAGAGTATAGTTTCTCTCCTTGTGTGGGACTCTTCCATTTGTTATCCTTTGAAGGGATGGATTTGTGGAGAGATATTGTGTAAATTTGTTTATGTCATAGAATATCTTGGATTCCCCCTTTATGGTTATTGAAAATTATGCTGGGTATAGTAGCCTGGGCTGGCATTTTTGTTCTTCTAGGGTCTGTAGGATATCTCTCCAGGATCATCTGTCTGTCATAGTTTCTTAGGAGATATCTGGTGCAATTCTTACAGGTTTGCCTTTATATGTTACTTGAACTTTTCCCTTCCTGCTTTTGTTTTATGAGTTTTGTGCTTTGATTATTATGTGACAGTAACAATTTCCTTTTGATCCAAATTATTTGGTGTTATGTAGGCTTCTTGTTTCTTCATGGGCCTCTCTTTTGTTAGGCTAGGGAAGTTTTCTTTTATAATTTTGTGTAAGATATTTACTGGCCTTTTAATTTTGGATTCTTGACTCTCACCTATACCTATTATCCTTAGGTTTGTTCTTCTAATTTTGTCCTGGATTTCCTGGATGTTTTGAGTTAGGATCATTTTGCATTTTGCATTTTCTCTGATTGTTGTATTAGTGTTTTCTATGGTATCTTCTGTGCCTGAGATTCTCTCTTCTATTCCTTGTATTCAGATGGCGACACTTGCATCTATGACTCCTCTTCACTTTCCTAGATTTTCTTTCTTCAGAGTTGTCTCCTTATGTGATTTCTTTATTGTTTCTACTTCTATTTTTAGATCTTGGATGGTTTTGTTCAAAAC
>NW_018392065.1:29088-36033 GCF_900095145.1 Mus pahari | reverse complement strand
GTACAAAATGTTAGTGAACGAATGGGGCAGCAGGAACTCTAGGTTACAGTGGTAATAGTGCAATTTGTTCACACATTTTACAATAGCCAATAATTCTAAACTAAAAAAAAAAAAAAAAAAAAAAAGGATACTCCATTGACTGAAAGATCTGAGGAAAATGTACACCATGACATTTTAAATATTATTCTCAGGAAAAAATGAACATCCATATGTCAACATAATTGAGCAACCTCACGCAAAACTCAAAGTAAGAAGAAAGATTTACAAGGATAAAACATACTTTGTGAATCTAGAATAAAATCCAGTGAAACCGTGAAAAAAAAAAAAAAAAAAGAAAGTAACCTTGGGGTGTTTCAGTTTTGGAGTAATAATTGTGATTACGTGTGGTAAAGAAAGTATTTCCTTTTATGCTGTAACCTGTTTTTCACTGAGTGTAGTGCCTCATATGGATAGCCTAAAGCATAAAGTGCTGTAGAACTCTCAGGGGTGAATGGAAGAAACCTCGCAAATATCTCTGGTTGATTAGAGTGACATATTTAGTCATCACTCCAACAACAACAATGCAAACACACACACACACACACACACACACACATGCGCGCGCAAACACATATAAACTCTGAATATATATATATATATATATATATATTACCATAGGTTGTACCATTCCACGACTTAGATCTTGGCAGAAACATCTATTAACATGCTGTTCTCTTGGCTTTTTATCTTCTGGTTTTTACAGACGCCAGCACACGTCAGGATCGTTGCAACCTATTCCTGCCTAAAAGAAACAGAATACCTGCTACACTATGATGGGTCTGTGGTCATTGGTGCATTTTTTCCTCTTTTTGGTTACAGTGGTCCAAGGGGAAAAATGGATTGGAAGACATTATATTTGGAGACAGGTGGATTATGGTAAGTACTTTGTATTAACTCATTTTTACATATTCATTTGTCCTGCTTTAAGTGTGGATTTGAACATTATTCCAAGTATTTCTCATCATGAGGCTTCATCTATTCCCTTCCACGATTCTCTGCTTAATTTTCTTTTCTTGGTGACTCCTTCTATCCTCTCAAGTGAGAGGAGAAATATTTCATTACAGAGTATTATACCTCATATTTGATCATTGCAATTCGATCACCTTTCATCATGCTGTCCGTAATTCCTCAGACTGTGAGCACATATCATGCCAATTCTGTGCTAACGGGGGATTCGGTTGTGACTGTGATAGAGCAGATAACATCTGAAGTCTACTTCTCCTGGTTCTATAGCGATCAGAGTTCCTTGTGTCAGCTAACTCTGATTTGAGTGCAGTAATAGCAGAATTAGAAATTTACCTATCTTCACTTTTATTTTGTATCCTTAACATTTTGAAGAGTACTGAAAGCTAATATTTTTCACCTCATATGATATCAGATATTTATTATAACCTATTTAGTCTATATATTTCCATTATACATTGTACATTACTTTATGGATTTGTTCATAGAAGAATACTGAGATTATGTCCACTGAAGGCTCTTCCCTAGACAGTCTTAACTGCAGGAACAGCAGGTCTAGACAAAGTTTGTTTCAACTTCCATAGCAAACTCAGAGATAAATAAAATGAACAATACTTTTTCAAGGAAATAAAGTATATTTTGTGCCATGTTAAAATTTCTATCACTGTAGGGTGTACATAAACTAAATAACTGAAATAGAGAAACAAAGCAAGTATTCAACTCTGAACTCAACCTGGAGAAACAAAAATGTGCAATGAATGCAGTGCTGCTGGTTAGTTGCTGGAAAATTGCTGAAAGTCTCAGTGGATTCTTGTGAATGATACATCATAACACTTTGCTAACAGCTTGGGATAGTGATAAATTATTAGAACAAGACACTGCAGAAGGGAAATAATTCAGAAATAAAACATCATTAGGTAGAGAAGACATATTTTCATATTTTGACATAAGTTTTAATATTAAAGATGATCAGAGTAATCCAAAAGTTCACAACTAGGTGAAATATTCCGTGTGCATCTTTACATGCCCCCACAGATATTTTTTGTAATTTTGCAAGAACTATGGCTGCACATGATTCCTCTTTTCCTCTGCCATGCAATTTCACCAGGTCAGGCACCACATTGCACTATGCCCCATGTCTGACCAGACAGTATAGTGGTAGCAATCTCACTGCAAGAACACACCTGTAGTAGAACAGATTTAACTGCCCAACTCATCAAATACAAACAGTTGGAAATGGCTTCTCAGATGATTTAACAGGATATGAAATAAGGAAACAGAATTTGGAGAGTGATTTCTTTTTCCATGTATGATAAATATATCTACTGTATTTATCATATTTTAAAATATCTAGTTTTCTACAAGAAAGGGTTATAAATACATATACATTAATATCTATTAATCTCCACTAATGCTTCTGATTAAATCTTTTATAATTTAGTGATGGAGTGGGTAGTCATTTTGAAAAAGAATCTGACAGGCTTCATTTTCCACATATTATGCTTCTTTGTGCACAAGTACAAGCATCATGATTACAATTAACACAAATGATCATGTGCTTTAGAGTGGCAAGACCTATATACATCGACATTGGTGTTTCAATTTACCTGTGTGTAATTGAACTCATTTTCTGATTTTGTTATTAATTCATTTTGCAATAGTTTAGTGCAAGGTATTTATTTGTAATTAAAAATATTTTGGAAGCATAAACAACAGTAAGGCAGGCATGAAAACCTCAAGTTAAAGTGTTTCCCAATAAAATGAAGTCTGAATATCTGATCCATTTTATATACTGGTATTTATAAAACTATAACATTTTTTCAGTGAAAATATTGCTAGTGATGTTATCAATTACAACGACATTGGGTGAATATCAAATCACCTGAAACATCTTAATTATTAAACTGTAGTATTTATGCTGTAAGATCATTTAAATTCACAAAATAACATTCTAAAGTACTATGGAAGTGAAAATACACACTAATAAACAAGAGACCAAGTTCTGTATACAAACATGGAATTCGTATTTGTTACATTGTGACTATCCTTGCATTGTCCCTTAAGCCCTACTTCTTGCTTGCTCTATCAAAATCTGTACTTCAGAGCTAAGGTCCAATTGTAAGTGAGATTATGCCATGTTCATCTTCCTGGGTCTGGGTAACCTTGCTCTGGATGAATTTTTCTAGTTCCAAATTCCATGATACCCTTGCTAAAAACTTGAGTAAGATGGCATTATGTAAACTAACGATGTTTTTGTCTATTCTTTGGTTGAGGGCTATCTGGATTGCTTCTGGCTTCTGGCTGTTATGCAGTAAGTTCCAAAGAACATAGTTGAACAAATGTCCTTGTGCTAGGATGAAGAATATTTAGATGTAAACTCAGCAGTGGTGTGGCTGGCTTTTGAGGTATTGATAAAAAAAAAAAGTCATTGTAAAAGTTTGTCCTGAAGTGAGGAGGGTCCCCTTTGCTTCAGATCCTCACCAGCAACAACTGTCACTTTTGATTCTGATCTTAGCCATGCAGACATGTGTAAGATGAATCATTTTGATTTGCATTTCCCTATTAAATGTTGAACATTTATTTAAAATTTTCTCAGACACTTGATATTTTTCTGTTCAGAATTCTAAGTCTAGAACTGTACTTCATTTTGATTGAAATATTTGATTTTTTGTTATCTCATTTCGTGAGATCTTTAAATATTTTGGATATCAGCTATCTGCAAGAAGTAGAGTTTGTGAAAATCTTTCTGCATTCTGAAAACTGCTGTTTTGAGCAACTGATCTTTCCTTGGCCTTGCCAAAACTTTTTTTATTATCATAAGGTTTCATTTTATTAGTTGTGATAATATAGAGTGAGTATATAATTGGTGTTCTGTTCAGAACGTTTTTCCTGTTTTAGTGCATTCCAGGGTATGCCCTACTTTCTCTCCTATTAGATTCAATGTTTGTGGTTTTGTGTTAATATCATTGAAATACTTGGACTTTAGGTTTGGGCAATTTGCTGGATATGCATCTATTTGCACTCTACAATTATTGTCTTCTAGTGAGACCACAGCAAATCATTGGAAATATTCTCCTTTGTACATTGTATATTTTTTGGTCCTTACATGAGATCGTATGTCCATAGGTGTATGGATTTACATAAGGGTATTCCATTCAATTCTATTAATCAACCTGTTTGTTTTAAGTTAATACAATGTGTGTTTTGTTAGTATTGTTTGTAATACAGTTTGAAATCAGGGAAAGTGATACCTTAGGATTTTCTTTTATTTTTTATTAGATATTTTCTTTATTTATATTTCAAATGTTCCTTTTCCCAGTTTCCCCTCTGAAAATCTCCTATTCCCTTCCATTTCCCCTTCTCCCCAAATCACACACTCCTGTTTCCTGGCTCTGGCATTCCCCTATACTGGGGCATAGAACCTTCACAGGTTGATAAAAATGGACCAAGGGCCAAGTGCCTCCCCTCTCATTGATGACTGACTAGGCCATTCTCTGCTATATATGCAGCTAGAGCCATGAGCCCCACCATATGTTTTCTGTGATGGGTTGTTTAGTCCCAGGGAGCTCTGGGAGTACTGCATAGTTCATATTGTGGTTCCTCCTATGGGGCTACAAACCCCTTCAGTTCCTGGGGTACTTTCTCTACCTCCTTCATTGGGGACCCTGTGCTTTGTCCAATAGATGGTTGTAAGCATCCACTTCTGTATATGTCAGGCACTGTCAGAACCTCTAGGGAGACAGCTTTCTCGGGCTCCAGTCATCTAGGTCTTGTTGGCATCTGCCATAGTGTCTGGGTTTGGTGGTTGTTTATGGAATGGATCCCCAAGTGGGGCAGACTCTTGAAGGTCATTGCTTCAGTCTCTGCTCTGAACTCCTTCCATGGGTATTCTGTTCTCCCTTCTAAGAAGGATCTAAGTATCAACACTTCGTTCTTCCTTCTTCTTGAGTTTCATGTGTTTTACAAATTATATCTTGGGTACTCTGAGTTTCTGGGCTACTAACCACTTATAAAAGTGTGCATATCATGTGTGTTCTTTTGTGATTGGGTTACTGCACTTAGAATGATATCCTCAAGATCCATCCATTTGTCTGTGAATTTCTTTTTTTCATTATGTTTTCTTATATATTTTCTTTATTTACATTTCAAATGTTATCTTCTTTCCTAGTTTCTGCTCCGTAAATCCCCTATCTCCTCCCGTTCCCCTGCTCCCCAACCCACTCACTCCAATTCCTAGTTCTGGCATTCCCCTATACTGGGGAATAGAACCTTCACAGGACCTAGGGTCTCTCTTCCCCTTGATGACGCATTAGGCCATCTACTGCTACATATACAGCTAAAGGCACAAGTTCAACTATGTGTTTTCTTTGATTGGTGGTTTTGTTCCAAGGAGTTCTAGGGATACTGGTTAGTTCATATTGATGTTCCTCCTATGGGGCTGCAAACCCCTTCAACTCCTTGGGTACTTTCTGTAGCTCCTTCATTGGGGATCCTGTGCTCTGTCCAGTGGATGATTGTGAGAATCTACTTCTGGATTTGCCAGGCAATGGAAGACCCTCTCAGGACACAGCTATATCAGGTGCCTGTTACCTAGGTCTTGTTGGCATCTGCCATAGTGTCTATGTTTGGTGGTTTTTTATGGGATGAATCCCCAAGTGGGGCAGACTATGAATGATCATTGCTTCGGTGTCTGCTCTGAACTTTGTCTCTGTTACTCCTTCCATGGGAATTTTGTTTCCTCTTCTATGAAGGATTCTGAGCTTCTAAGATAATATCCACTTATCAGTGTTTGTATATTATGTGTGTTCTTTTGGGATTGGATTAGTTCACTCAAGATTATATCTTCTAGATCCCTCCATTGGTCTAAGAATTTCATAAATTCATTGTTTTAGAAAACCTGCATAATATACCATTGTATAAATGTACCTTATTTTCTAGATCCATTCCTTTGTTGAGGGACATCTGGGTTCTATTCAGCTTCTGACTATTATAAATAAGGCTGCTATGAACATAGTAGAGCAGGTGTCCTTATTACAGGCTGGGGCATCTTCTGGGTATATGCCTAGGAGTGGTATTTCTAGATCTTCCAGTAGAATTATGTTTACTTTTCTGAGGAACTGCCAAAACAATTTAACGAGTTATTGTACCAGCTTACAGTCCCACCAACAATGGAGGAGTATTCTCTTTCTCCACATCCTCTCCAGCATCTGCTGTTACCTTAGTTTTTGGACTTAGCCATTCTGACTGGTGTGAGGTAGAATCTCAGGGTTGTTTTGATTTGCATTTCCCTGATGACTAAGGATGTTGAACATTTTTTAGGTGCTTCTCAGACATTTGGTATTCCTCGCTGGAGAATTCTTTGTTTAGCTCTATACCCAATTTTTAATAGGGTGCTTTGGTTTTCTGGAGTCAACTTCTTTATATATATTCAATATTAGACCCCTATCAGATTTAGGATTGGTAGATATCTGGTTGCCTTTGGTCTTATTGACTGTGTCCTTTGCCTAATAAAAGCTTTGCAATTTTAGGAGATCCCATTTGATGATTTTTGATCTTACAGCACAAGTGATTGGTGTTCTGTTCAGGAGTCTTTCCCCTGTGCCCATATCTTCGAGGCTCTTCCCCACTTTCTCCTCTATAAGTTTCACTGTCTCTGGTTTTATATGGAGTTCCTTGATCCACTTAGACTTGAGCTTTGTACAAGGAGATAAGAATGGATCAACTACATTCTTCTACATGCTAACCCCCAGTTGAGCCAGCACCATATGTTGAAGAGGCTGTCTTCTTCACACTAGATGGTTTTAGGGTCCCTTCAGCAGTATCTTGCCGGCATGAGCATGAGCATTAGTATCTAGGATTGGTGGCTGATGATGGGATGGACTCCGAATGGGGTCCTCTCTGGATAGTCCATCCCTTCATCCCAGCTCCAAACTTTGTCGCTGT
>NW_018392065.1:20467-28248 GCF_900095145.1 Mus pahari | reverse complement strand
AGCTTCTAATGAGATGATCATGTACTTTTCTCAGGTTTTTCATATTGTGGATTACATTGAGAGAATTTTGTATATTGAGCCATTGCTGCATATCAGAGATGAAACCCAGTTGATCATAGTACATGATATTTTCAATGCCCTTTCAATTCCTCTGCAAGTACTTTATTGAGTACTACAAGGGTGTGAGGGATGATGTGATTTGAGCTATAGTAAAGTTTCTTTTCAAATACTGGTGCCCTTGAATTGGAGGCATAGTTGTTAAGAATTGAAATATAATATTGGTATATTTTTCTTTAATAAGTATGAAGTCCACTTCCTCATCTCCTTTTTGCGATTTAGTTGGAAGTCTATTCTGTTAGATGTTACCTTAACTATCTTCTTGAATATTGGCTTGGAAATTCTTTCAAGGCCTTTATTCTGAGATAATGTCTATCTTTGATGTTGAGGAATATTTGCATTATGCAGCCACATTTTTTATCATAATTTTGTGGACATTTTAATTGGTCAGGTTATTTTACAGGGAATCATGTCCATTGATAATGAGAAATATCAATGATTAATAATTGTCAATTTGGGGACTAGAGAGATAGCTCAGCACTTAAGAACACTGACTGTTTTTCTAAGGGTCCTGAGTTCAAATCCCAACAACCACATGGTGACTCTCAACCATCTGTAATGAGATCTGACACCTTCTTCTGATGTGTCTGAAGACAGCTACAGTGGACTTACATATAATAAACAAATCTTTAAAAAATAATTGTTAATTGTTGTTATTTTGTTTTAGGTATTGATGTTGGTAGTGGTGGTGGAGTGCATGGTTGCCTTGCTTCTTTTGTTATACTGGTGTGAGACTATTTATTGACTGAATTTTCAGAGATACATTTGACCCCCTTCAGTTAGAATTTTTCAACTAGTACCTTCTGTACTTTGTCTTTCTCGTGGAATATCTTGTTTTCTTCATCTCTTGCGATTGTAAGCTTTGATGGGTGTAATACTATTCATGGCTGTCTGTGGTCTCTTGTCATCTAAACTAAATCTACCCGAGCCCACCTGGCTTTTAATGTGCCTCTTGAGAAATCAGATTTAATTCTATTAGGTGTGCTTTCATATATTACTTCTTGGCACTTCCCCTTGTGGTTTTAATCTTTTTGTAGTTATTGTCTTCCTTTTTCTTTTCTTTTGTATATTTAGTGTTTTGATTATTATGTAGCAGGAAGGTATACTTTTCTTGTCTTTTTTGGTATTCTATAAGCTTCTTGCATGTTTAAAGGCATCTCTTTCTTTAGGTTAGGACACTTTTATTCTGACTTTGCTAAAATATCCTGGATTTTTTACCTGAGCATTTTCTATTTCTTCTATTTCTTTGAGTTTAAAGTTTGTTCTTTTTATATTGTTCCAGTTTTCCTGGATGTTTTTGTCCAGAATATTTTTAATTTGGCATTTTATTTGAAGGAAGTATCTATTTTATTTATGCTGTCTTCTTTTTGCTTATACAAATACATTTTTCTTAATCATTTTATTTATTTCAAATGATATCTCCCTTCCTGGTTACCCCTCCACAAGACCCCCCCCATCACATCCCCCCTCATCCCCCTACTCTTTACCTCCATAAGGGTGCTTTCCCACCCACTCACCCACTCCTGCCTCACCCCTCTAGCATCCCTGTACACAGGGAATCATGCCTCTTTCCCCTCCCATTAATCTCAGATAAGGCTATCTTCTGCTACATATGTATCTAGAGTCATGGCTCACTTCATGTATAATCTTTGGTTGGCACTTTAGTCCCTGGGAGGCCTGGGTAGTCCAGTTACTTGGCGTTGTTCTTCGTTTGTGGTTGCAATCCACTTCAGCTCCTTCAGTACTTCCCCTACCTCTTCCATTGGGGTCCCTGGGTTCAGTCCCTACAGAAACAGCAAAACTAATAACTGACAACTAAGCTATCACTTTACACTCTGCAAGTTTGGCAAGCAACAATCTAATATAGTGACAAAACTTCACACAATGTACCCCAACATAGAGACTTCTCACCAATCCTGATCCTCTTTAGTGTTTTCTTAAGGACAAATTTGTGGGATACTAGACCATGCAAGAAACATAGTAAGGTGGAGTATGTCTGAGAACTCGGCTCCCAGGCACCCACCTGAGATTGTACACATCTCCTTACTCCCTACTAGACTCCTGAACTGGATATGTGCCACACTTCCCAAATAAGGAAATAAGACCGGTGGTCACACATCCCAAAACAGAGTTCTCCATACTAATGAGATACCTAGAGGCTCTGCGGGTTTCCACAATAAGATTGCCTTCCTAGACATTCCTTCTTGCAAAAGGTATTTAATATCTGGTCCATCCCAAGAAGGTAGTATTTTCCGGGATGTACAAAAAATAAAGTTTGTTCAAAAGCCAAAGCTTGACACATAAATTGAATTCACTAAATGAGCTCTTTCATAATAGTCTCAACTATTTTACATAGTTTTGGATATTGGAAGACAAGAAGCATGGATAAGTTGTGAAGAAATCTATTTCATTCTATGGCAGAATTATGTTGTACTTCCACATTGGGAAGCCAGAGACAGCAAACTCTCTTGGATCTATAATGAACAAGTTGGGCTCTTTAGTATCTCATCAACTACAAATGTCATAGCATATCATTTGAAAGGAAGAATTCGTTGACTGACATAAAACTGTGTATTCTAAACTAACATGAGCTTTCAAAATATAGAAGCCTTTGCCCTAAAGTTGTAGGTAAAAGAATTGTGAGTTCCCCATTTGAATGCTGTGATACTTCTATGCAGGATGAATATACAAAACTACCAGCTTGTTTTGGCCATGATATTTGCCATCAATGAAATCAACTTGAACCCCCATATTTTACCAAACACAACTCTGGGACTTGAGATTTGCAATCTGCCAGTTCGTGAAAGGAGCATTCTGAAGAGTGTATTCTATTGGCTCACAGGTTTGAGCAAATCAGTCCCTAATTACAACTGTCGAAAAGAGAGCAAATCAGCTGCTGCACTTACTGGAATATCATGGAAAACATCTGAAAACATTGGGATGCTGTTGGATCTTTACAAATTTCCTCAGGTGAGTAGAAAGGATGTGAGTGGTGGGCAGGCAGGTCTCTTTTCTCAGAACTAGCTGGTTGCAAAATGAAAGGGAGCTATTTTGATTAATTGACATAAAAGAGACAATACAAAGACATATGAAGCATATTCTTCTTTTTTACATTTACATAGACTAAGAAGGATGAACAATACACAAGGGAAATTAAAACTTTGAGACTTTTCAATATTTTTTCTAGAAACACTCAGGAGGTGAAATGTGACATTAAGAATTACTCAGCAGAGTATGAACTTTATAACTTAAATCTGTTTTTTTAAGACTAAGACTGTTTGAATGGCAATTCTTGTTTTCCATTTTAAAATAATGTATTCCTTTCAGCTTACTTTTGGGCCTTTTGATGATGTAAAGATTGACAAAAACCAGTTTCCATCTCTGTACCAGGTGGCTCCCAAAGACACAGCTCTTTTGTCTGGTATAGCCTCTTTGATGCTTCATTTCAGCTGGACCTGGGTGGGGCTGCTCATCACAGATGACCACAGAGGTGCTCAGTTTTTATCAGATTTTAGAACAGAGCTGGAAAAGAATAAAATATGCATAGCTTTTGTGGAAACAGTAACATATATAGGAGAAGCAATAATTCATACACTAACCTATACTCAGGTGCATATTCTAGAGTCATCAGCAGATGTGATTGTAACTTATGGGCCCACTGATTTTCTGTTATGTGTAATGACTACTGTGTATAGAAAACACAAAATGAACAAGGTTTGGGTTGTAAATTCAAAATGGATTGGCAAAGAATATAACCAATATACCATGTTAGATATGTTCCATGGAGCTCTTACTTTTTCACCCCATCATGGGGAGATTGGTGGTTTCACAAATTTTGAGCAGGAAGCCACCCCTATCAATTACCCAGAAGATATTTTTCTTCATATCTTTTGGTCCTTGTATTTCGATTGCTTAGTATTGCATTCTGAATGTAAAATCTTTGAAAACTGTGTGCCCAATGCCACTTTGGAATTGTTGCCAGGGAGAGTTTTTAAAATGGTCATGACTGAAGAGAGTTACAATGTGTACAATGCTGTGTATGCAGTGGCTCACAGTCTCCATGAGAAGAATCTCAATCAAATACAAGTTCAACCACAGGCAAATATTGATAGGACTCTGTTATCACCCTGGCAGGTAATGTGCCTTTCTATATATCTTAAATTCACCAACATGACATCAGATGCTTTAAAAGCTCTCAAACTAGTGATGCTATATTATTTTTTCCATTCAATAATCTATAAGACATAGAGTATATTTCGGTGCTTACATATCAATGTACTCCAATGTCTATGTACATGATGAGTGGGCTTGTGGAAGATTGCATTTCACAGAATAATTCTGCTTTTGGAAGAAATAGCAGAGATATTTCTCTTAGTAATTCCTCAGTGGAAAGACAAGGTTTTCATTGATGTACCATGCCCTGAAGAATCTTGATGACCTAGAGTGGGGAAACACACAGGGGAGGCTCTACCATCTCAGAGGAGAAGGTGATAGGTGATTGGGGAAAGTGGTGTGCAAGGGATAAGCCTGAAAAGAGGACCTGCAATCAGGATGGAATTGAATAATGAAAATTAAAAGAATACAAAATACAAAAAGGAAAATCTAGATTCAAATTATAGAATATTTAGGAAGAAGAATGGTAATTGTCAGGGAAAAGGTGATTAGAGGGTAAAGACAATGGAACTGTTGGTTAGAGGACACCTTACTATAGATAAATAAGCATGACATACCATTAGGTGTGATGTGTGGTCATAGTTGTCAATTTGACTACATCTTGAATTACCTAAAACCCAAGTGCCTGGCTGATGGGTATCATGGAGTTGTCCTGTTCTAGCTGTCTTGAGAGGCATGAGTCATGAGGCTTTGGGGCCTTAAGTCTTTTCATCCTGGAAAATTTTGTGTGCCTTTTAATTCTTAGGTACCATAGGCACTCTCTAAATCAGTGAAGCATACAGGCCAAATGTGTGCCTCTGATTTCCATAGAAGTTAACAAACATTTAGATCTTGGCTACCAATTATATTGTTAGGCTGTCTTGTCCAGTTTGCAAACTGCCATCGAATCCTATGTTGATGAGTTTATAAAACAATTGTTTAAAATAAATATTTTCAGTCTTCCAAATAAACCAAAACAGAAATCCAGGCTTTCATGTGCATTTTACACAAAATATATCCAAAATTCCTATATTCAATTAGAATATTTATGTGCTCTAAACCACTCCTGATTATCCACCAAACTCAAGTAACCTCATCTTAAATATTGAGGCTTTGAAATATTCAGGAAATATAAGGATATATCTAGATTTCGAAGAAGATAAGATCTGTTTACTTCATAGTGCTTGAACATTTGGTAGTACTTGGAATATTAATGAGATAATTTTTCTAAATGTAGCAAAGTAATGGGCCCCTGTCAAAGTATTATACCTATTCTTGGAATTGTATTTTATTCCATTGGATAATAGTGATAGAAATGAAATAGTTTGAATCTTAAAAAAAGAGACAAAGAGTTGTGATTTGTTTTCTATGCAATCATTGATCGTGTAGTACTGCTTGGCATATTGAATTCTATACAAACTTTCTATAAGAAACTAAATTATATTTATTTTTACTAAGCTTTCCTTTGTTCAATCCCATAGATAATTAATTAAAACAGTGTTAACATGATACATTACTATCAGGAAATAACTCCTATTTTTAATTCAGTTATAAATCTAAAACTTCAATTTCATCATAGGATTTCACGTATCTTTTAGCTTCACCCTTTTCTGAAGAATATTCAAGTGAAAAATTCTGTTGGTGACCATGTNATTCCTATATTCAATTAGAATATTTATGTGCTCTAAACCACTCCTGATTATCCACCAAACTCAAGTAACCTCATCTTAAATATTGAGGCTTTGAAATNTTCAGGAAATATAAGGATATATCTAGATTTCGAAGAAGATAAGATCTGTTTACTTCATAGTGCTTGAACATTTGGTAGTACTTGGAATATTAATGAGATAATTTTTCTAAATGTAGCAAAGTAATGGGCCCCTGTCAAAGTATTATACCTATTCTTGGAATTGTATTTTATTCCATTGGATAATAGTGATAGAAATGAAATAGTTTGAATCTTAAAAAAAGAGACAAAGAGTTGTGATTTGTTTTCTATGCAATCATTGATCGTGTAGTACTGCTTGGCATATTGAATTCTATACAAACTTTCTATAAGAAACTAAATTATATTTATTTTTACTAAGCTTTCCTTTGTTCAATCCCATAGATAATTAATTAAAACAGTGTTAACATGATACATTACTATCAGGAAATAACTCCTATTTTTAATTCAGTTATAAATCTAAAACTTCAATTTCATCATAGGATTTCACGTATCTTTTAGCTTCACCCTTTTCTGAAGAATATTCAAGTGAAAAATTCTGTTGGTGACCATGTGGTTCTGGACTGGAAAAGGAAGGCAGATCCAGAGTATGATATTACCAACTTTGTGAGCTTCCCAGCAGGTCTGCCACTATTAGTGAAAGTGGGTACATTTATTCCCAGTGCGTCCAACGGGAAACAATTGTTGATATCTGAATATATGATTACCTGGCCCATAGGATTTACAGAGGTGTGTTTCTAATATAAGTAAATATTATATGTTTATGGATGTAGTGACTCTTGATTGTTAATATTTGCCCTACCAATACACTCATAACTATTAAGAGTTTTACTGATTCCTTATTTTGGTGGTTGTGTTTTAAATATATTTAAATTATCTAATCATTTTGTTCCTTAAAAAAAGGATATCAATAACTACATTCTGACATCATTGTAACAAAAGAAATATCAGGATATTTATATTGACTTCCAGAGTCACAGGTAAATTTTTTTTCAAAATAACATAAATTGGACTTCCCTGAGAAGAGGAATCTTACTATGTATGGATAGTATTTCTGAACTGCTTTCATCAAGCAAAACAAGTAAAGTATTGTCCTAAAACAGGGCATATACACAAGGAACCATTAAAATGAGAGTGGAGATATTTAACTAATTTATTAAAAAATGGGCTGAGAAATAAATTAGTGAAAAAACACTCTTTCCAATAGCCACAAATAATATAAAATATCTTGGTATAACTCTACACAAACAAATCAAAGACTTGTATGAAAATAAATCCAAGACCCTGAAGAAATAAGTTGAAGAAAACATAAGAAATTGGAAAGATCTTTCACCTTCATTGATGACTTTGATTAACCTATTAAAACTGGGCAAGTTTAAGTGTTACCAAAATCCCACAAAATTAACAAAGGAATCTACGGATACAATGTAACTCCTTAGTTAGAGTCACACCAAGGTATTTTATATTATTTGTGACTATTGTGAAGGGTGTTGTTTCCCTAATTTCTTTCTCATCCCATCTGTCCTTCATGGAGAGGAAGGTCACTGATTTGTTTGAGTTAATTTTATATCCAGCTACTGCACCTGATAAAGCTGTTTATCAGGTTTAGAAGTTCTCTGGTGGAATTTTTAGGGTCATTTATCATCTAGAAATAATGATATTTTGACTTCTTCCTTACCAATTTGTATCCCCCTTAATCTCCTTCTGTTGTCGAATTGCTCTGGCTAGGACTTAAAGTACTATATTGAATAGGTAGGGAGAGAGTGGGCAACCTTGTCTAGTCCCT
>NW_018392065.1:17954-19815 GCF_900095145.1 Mus pahari | reverse complement strand
GAAATGGGACTGTTTAGATCATTAATCTGATCCTGATTTAACTTTGGTACCTGGTATTTGTCTAGGAATTTGTCCATTTCATCCAGGTTTTCCAGTTTTGTTAAGTATAGCCTTTCGTAGAAGGATCTGATGATATTTTGGGTTTCCTCAAGATCTGTTATTATGTCTCCCATTTTGTTTCTAATTTTGTTAATTAGAATACTGTCCCTGTGCCGTCTAATTAGTCTGGCTAAGGGTTTATCTATCTTGTCAATTTTCTCAAAGAACCAACTCCTGGTTTGGTTGATTCTTTGAGTAGTTCTTTTTGTTTCCACTTGGTTGATTTCAGCCCTAAGTTTGATTATTTCCTGCCTTCTACTCCTCTTGAGTGATTTAGCTTCCTTTAGTTCTACGGCTTCTAGGTGTTCTGTCAGGTTACTAGTATGTGCTCTCTCTAGTTTCTTTTTGGAGGCACTCAGGGCTATGAGTCTTCCTCTTAGGACTGCCTTCATTGTGTCCCATAAGTTTGGGTATATAACTCCTATGAAAATTCTCACAAAATTATTTACAGACCTTCAAAGAGTAATTCTCAACTTAATATGGAAAAACAAAAAACAAAGATATCTAAAATGAACCTAAACAATAAGAGAATTTCTGGAGGAATCACCACACTTATCCTCAAGCTGTATTACAGAGCAATGCTATAGAAACTTCATGATTTGTATAGAAACATGGTAGTTAGTGGATCAGGGGAATGAAATCAATTGGTACTTGATTTTGGCCACAAGTCAAAGCTTTACAATGGAAAAAAGAAAACATCTTCAACAAATGATCTGGTCTAACCGAATATCTGCTTGGAAAAGAAAGCAAATAGACCGATATTTATCACAGTGCAAAACACCCAAGTACAAGTGGATCAAAGACCTCAACATAATAGCAGATACACTTAATCTAATAGAAGAAAAAGTGGGGAATAGTTTTTAATTCATTGGTACAGAAGACAATTTCCTGGACAGATCAAGGAACAGTGGATAAATGGGACCTCTTGAACCTGAAAAGATCCCATAAGGCAAAGGACATTGTCAATGGGACAAAAATGGCAGCTAATAGACTGTGAAGTGATCTTCACTATCATTGCATTCAACAGAAGTCTAATAGTCTGAATAATAAGGAATTCAAGAAGTTAGATTCTTTAATTTAAAAAGATGATATAATTTAAAAATGTGATAAAAATTAAACAGAGAAATATCAAAAGAAGTTTTGAATGTGTTAGAAGCAGTTAAAGAAATGTTCAACAAGTTTAGCAATCAATGAAATGAAAGTAAAAATAACCCTCAGAATCAATCTTACCCCAATCAAAATGGCTAAGATTTAAAAAAAAATACTAGAGAGATTGCATGTGGTAGTAAGGATGTAGAGAAAAGGCAGCACTCCTCCATTGCTGGTGGGATTGCAAACCTCTCGTATAACCACACAGGAAAACAATCTGGCAGTTTCTCAGAAAACTGGAAGACACAGATATACTGTTTCTGGGCACATACCCAAAACTGCTCTAGCATATCATGAGGACAGTTGCAATGCTTTCCTTATACCAGCCTCATTCCTAATAGCCAGAAACTGAAAACAACCCGGATATCCCTAAATGGAAAAATAGAATCAGATAAAGTGGTTCTATCATACAGTGGTATTAGTAATCAGCCCTTACAGTCTTACAAACTTTATATGACCCAACACAAGGGAAGGCCTGGGCCAAGTAGTGGGAGTGGGTGGGTAGGGGAGCAGGGGCGGGGGGGTATAGGGAACTTTCGGGATAGCATTTGAAATGTAAATAAAGAAAATAATAATAATTTTTAAAAAATACAAAAACTCAGCCGTCCATATA
>NW_018392065.1:11440-17759 GCF_900095145.1 Mus pahari | reverse complement strand
TATGCACTCACTGATAAGTGGATATTACCCCAGAAGCTTGGAATACCCAAGATACAATTCACAGACCACATGAAGCTCAAGAAGAAGGAAGACCAAAGTGTGGATACTCCAGTCCTTCTTAGAAGGGGAAACAAAATACCCATGGGAGAAGATACAAAGGATGGAGCAGAGACTGAAGAAAAGTCCATCCAGAGACTGCCCCACTTGGGTTTCCACCCCAAATACAATTACCAAACCCATAAACTATTGTGGATGCCAACAAGTGCCTGCTGGCAGGAGCCTGATATAGCTATCTCCTGAGAGGCTCTGCCTGTGCCTGACAAATGCAGAAGTGGATGCTCACAGCCGTCCATTAGACTGAGCAGAGGGACCCCAAAGAAGAAACTAGAGAAAGGACCCAAGGATCTGAAGGGGTTTGCAGCCCCATAGGAGGAACAACAATATGAACCAACCAGTACCCCCCCCAGAGCACCCAGAGACTAAATCACCCACCATAGGGTACACATGGGATTCATGGCATCAGCTGCATATGTAGCAGAGGATGTCCTTGCCAGACACCACTGGGAGAAGAGACTCTTGGTCCTGTGAAGGCTCAACTCACCAGTGTAGGGGAATGCCAGGACAGGGAAGTGAGAGTGGGTGGATTGGTGAGCAGGGGGGTGGTGGATGGAATAGTGGGTTTTCCAAGGGAAAACCAGGAAAGGGGAGAAATTTTGAAATGTAAATGAAGAAAATATCTAATAAAGAACTCAGCCATCATACATTTTCCAGGAAAATGGATGGAACGTGAAAATATCATCCTTAGTGAGACCAAAAGACATGCATTGAATTTACTCACTATAAGAGGACTTTAATCATAAAGTACATGATAGCCCTGATTCATTCCACAAACCCAACAAAGCTAAACAAAAAGGGAGAGTGAAGTGAGGATACTTATATATCACTTAGAAGTGGTTTAAAATAGACGTAATAGGTAGATGTAGGGAGGAACTGGGTGTGAGAGAGAAAGTGATAGGGAATGTTGGTCTCAGTATCAGGTGTTGGAAGAGTCAGGAAAGATGGTCAGATAGTAGATCAAAAGTCAATCTGCAGCTGCCAGGAGTGAAGGGGTTGGAGAAATTGCAAGGAAGTGTCAGAGACATGGCTTTAGGGAGACTACCCGTAGTAAATTCAAGTGACCATAGCTGAGGCAAATGGCAGTGAGGATATGGAAGATGGAGAGGGGAGTCACCTCCTATGGCCATGCTTGTCCTACCTTGGAGAGATCAGGACAACAGCACAGCCACAAAACTTTTGAACCAAAATTTGTCCTTTTTAAAAGAAAAGTAAGGAAAGAACAGAGACTGATAGAATGGCCAACAAATAATTGGCCCAACTTGAGATCCATCCCAGGGCAATGTCCAATCCCTGAAACAGTTAATGATCCTTTGTTATGTGTGCAAAAAAAGACCTAGCAGCAGACAGACAGAGATGAAGAGACTCACAGCCTAACACTGGACAGAGCTAAGGAACTCTTAGGAAAGGATTGAGGCACAGAAGGTCTTAGGAACTCCACAGGAAGACCAAGAGTCTAGGAACCTCGACTCTTGAATGCTCTGACAGATTAGGCCACCAATCAAAGACCATACTTGAGATGGACATAGCCCCACCCCAACCCCCAACATATGTAGTAGATGTGCAGCTCAATCTCCATGTTGGTTCCAAACCAGCTGAAGTTGGGGCTGTCCTTAAGCTAATGGCTGTCTGTGGAATTCATTACACAGCTTGGCTGCCTTCTTTGGCCAGTGTGAGAGGGTGAAGCTAACCCTGGAGAGACTTGGTGTGCCCAGAGAGGCAGGATACCCAGGAGGCCCACACACTCTCAACAGAGAAGGTGAAGGAAGGGAAGGACTCTTTGGGTGTGGACCAGGAGGAGCAGTATCCTGTATGTAAATTTAATAAAACAGTTAGTGGAATAATAACTAATCTCACAAATGACACATAAAAAATGGGAGTAGTGGCAGATGGTCCTTAGTTGTTTAAGCATCAAAGGTGAAAAATCCATGATTAGCAAGACAGTAAACAGAAATACTGCATGGTCTCCATTTTAATTACTTTTCCAGTTTTCTGCTTTAACTCCTGCCCTTGTTTCCATTGATGATAAACATTTCTGACCACAATTTGCTATGGACATGCTGTTTTATCACAATAGGAAACCATAACTAAGACAACTAGCTTGGGAGTCACAGTCAGTTTTCAGGTGGCCTTTGCTTTTAAGCCTTTGACAGACAACAAATTTGGAGGATGTCCCTTTTATTCTTAACTCACATCTTGGAAAAATTGAGTCAACAAAACCACTGTGAGGAAAGTAGGATTCTATTCTTAACATCACAGTTTGAGGGCAGGGTTCACCATGGCAGGGAATTACGACAGCAGTGATGTTAGGAAACTAGGCAGATTTTGTCCATATTCGGGAATAGGAAGGTGATGGCCATTGCTGACCACACATCATTTCCACATTTCATTCAATAGCTACATGGAATAATATAGCAAGTATGCACATTTTTAATATAAATTTTAATTAATACACCTTATATTACAAAATGCATACTTGGGCACTAATTAAGAGCTAAGCATTTTGAATCTTGTATTAAATATTTTTCAGACTCCTCAGTCTGTCTGCACTGAGAGCTGCAGTCCTGGATTCAGGAAAGTCGTCCTTGAGAGCAAGCCTGCCTGTTGCTTTGACTGCACTCCTTGCCCAGACAATGAGATCTCCAATGAGACAGGTGAAGGACAAGAGTATCTGAAGATTTTCCATCCTTTCTACGGTGCTCTGACAAAACTAAGTAATGGAAAATAATTAGACACGAGAACAACGTGGAAATAACTTTACTTCAGAATAGCAACTAAATCTTTTATGTACATGTTCTCTTCCTTTAAATTTTTTATTGGTTATTTTATTTGTTTATATGTCAAATGTTATCTCCCTTCATGGTTTCCCCTCTGAAAACTCCCTATCCTATCCCCCCACTGCTTCTATGATGATCTTCTCCCACCCACACAACCCATTTCTGCCTCAGAGCCCTAGCATTCCCCACCTTCCACAGGACCAAGGAGATCCTCTCCCAATGATACCACATAAGGCAATTCTCTGCTACATATGCAGCTGGAGCCATGGGTCCCTCCATGAGTTCTCTTACATTGGTGGTTTAGTCCTTAGGAGTTCAGGGGCAGGGTGTTGGTTGGTTAATATTGTTGTTTTTCCTATGGGGTTGCAAACCCCTCAGCTCCTTCAGTCTTTTTCCTAACTCCTCCATTGGGGTCCCAGAGCTCAGTCCAATGGTTGGCTGTAAGCATCCACATCTGTATTTGTCAGGCTCTTTCAAAGCCTCTCAGGAGAGAGCTACATCAGGCTCTTGTCAGCCAGCACTTCTTAGCATCAGCAATAGTGTCTGGGGATGGTATCTACATATGGGATGTATCCCCAGGTAGGGCAGTCCATGGATGTTCTTTCCGTCAGTGTCTGATCAATGCTTTGTCCCTGTATTTCTTTAGACTGGAACAATTCTGGGTTCATATTTTTGATATGGCTGTGTGGCCTCATCCCTCAATGAGGGTTGGTGCCTAACTTCCGAATATAGTCTCTATATGTTCTCAATCCCCTTTGATGGGTATTTCAGTTAATGTCATGCCTGTTGGGTCCTGGAAGCCTCCTGCTTTCCTGGTGTCTGAAACATTCTGGTGGCTACTCCAGGTTTCCCATCCCCAACTGCTACAAACCTCTGTTCAATTTCCCGACCCTCTGTACATCTACACTGTCTCCTCCCCAACCTGGCCCTGCCCCCATTTTTCCTTCACCTTCCACTCTTCCACCCAAATTCCTCCATCTAGCTCCCATGATTATTCTGTTCCCCCTTTTAAGTACGACTGAAGGATCCACAATTTGGTCTTCCTTCTGATCTTCATATATTTGTCCGTTGTGTGGTGGGTATTACAAGCTTTTTGCCTAATATCCACTTATCAGTGAGTACATACATTGTGTGTTCTTTTGTTACTCAGTTTCCTCACTAAGATGGCAATTTCTAGTTCCATCCATTGGAATGCAAAATTTAAAGTGGCCATTTCTTTTTTTTGTTTTGTTTTGTTTTTGTTTTGTTTTGTTTTGTTTTGTGTGGCCATTTCTAATAGCTAAGTAGTACTCCATTGTGTTTATGTACAACATTTATTATATCCATTCTTTGTTTAATGTGTTTATTGGGTATTTTCTTTATTTACCTTTCAAATGTTATCCCCTTTTCCAGTTCCACCCCCTCCCTGGAATCGCCTTATCATATCCTCCCTCCCCCAGCTTCTATGAGGGTGTTCCTCTACCCATCCATTCCCACCTCCCTTCCCTCAGTTCTGCCACACTGGGGAACCAATAGAGCCTTCATAAGACCAATGACCTCTCTTCCAATTGATGCCTAACAAGGCCATCCTCTGCAACATATGCAGCTGGAGCCATGTGTACTCCTTTGTTGATGGCTTAGTCCCTGGGAGCTCGAGGGGATCTGGTTGGTTGATATTGTTCTTCTTCCTATGGAGATACAATCCCCTTCAACTCCTTTGGTCCTTTCTCTAACTCAATTGGGCACCTCACGCTCATTCCAATGATTGACTGTGAGCATCCATCTCTGTATTTTTAAGGCTCTGGCAGGGCCTCTCAGGAGACAGCCACATCAGACTCCTTTCAGGATGTACTTATTGGCATCCACAATAGTGTCTGGGTTTGGTAACTGTATATGGGATGAATTCCCAGGTGGGACAGCCTCTGGATGGCCTATTCTTCAGTCTCTGCTCTAAACTTTATCTCCATGTATGCACCTGTGAGTATTTTGTTCTCCTCCTGAGAGGGATCGAAGTAACCACTCTTTGGTACTCCTTCTTCTTGAGCTTCAGGTGGTCTGTGAATTGTAGCTTGGGTATTCTGAGCTTCCTGGCTAATATCTACTTACCAATGAGTGCATACAATACATGTTCTTTTGTGATTGGGTTACCTCACTCAGGGTGGTATTTTCTGGTTCCATCCATTTACATAAGAATTTCATGAATTCATTGTTTTTGATGGCTGAGTAGTACTGGATTGTGTCAATGTACCACATTTTCTGTATTCATTACTCCATTGAATGGCATCTGGGTTCTTTACAGCTCCTAGCTACTATAAAAAAGGCTGCTATGAATATAGTGGAGCATGTGACCTTATTACATGTTGGACAATCTTCTGAGAATATGTCCACGAATGGTTTAGCTTGTTACTATGTCCAGTATTCTGAGGATCAGCCAAACTGATTTCCAGAGTGGAGGTACCAGCTTGCAATCCCATCAGAAATGGAGGAGTGTTCCTCTTTCTCCCCATCCTTGACAGCATCTGCTGTAACCTGAGTTTTTTTATTTTAGCTCTTCTGACTGCTGTGAGGTAGAATCACAAGGTTGTTTTAATTTTCATTTCCCTGATAACTACTGATGTTGAACATTTCTTTAGGTGCGTCTTGGCAATTCAATATTCCTCAGTTGAAAATTCTGTGTTTAGGTATGTATCCCATTTTTAATGGGGTTATTTGATTTTCTGCAATCTGACTGTTTCGGTTCCATGTATATGTTATGATATTAGCCCTCTGTCAGATGTAGGATTGGTAAAGACCTTTTCCCAATCTGTCCGTTGTGTTTCTGTCCTATTAACAGTGTCCTTTGCCTTACAGAAGTTTTGCAATTTAGTGAGGTCTTATTTGTTGATCTTAGAACATAAGCTATAGGTGTTCTGTTCAGAAATTTTTCTACTCTGCCCCTGTGTTTGAGGCTCTTCCCTACTTTCTCCTCTATAACATTCAGTGTATCTGGTTTTATGTGGAGATCTTTGATCCACTTGGACTTGACATTTGGATAAGGAGATAAGAATGAATCAACTAGCATTCTTCTACATGATAACTGCCAGTTAGAGGCCCTTGATCTTGTGAAGATTCTATGCCCCAGTATAGGAGAATGCCAGGGCCAGGAAGCAGAAGTGAGTGGGTTGAGGAGCAGGGGGAGGGGAAAGGGAATAGGGGATTTTCAGAGAGCAAACTAGGAAAGAGGATAGCATTTGAAATGTAAATGAAGAAAATATCTAATAAAAAAGTTTAAAAAAAATGGATCAATTTGCATTGTTCTACAGACTAACTGCCAGTTGAACCAGCACCATTTGTTAAAAATGCTGTCCTTTTGAACATTTGTGGATACTTCATTCCTCCTTAGAATGAGGAACATAACTCCCATGAAAAATTATAGGTACAGCGACAAAGTTTGGAGCTGGGATGAAGGG
>NW_018392065.1:8934-10760 GCF_900095145.1 Mus pahari | reverse complement strand
CTAGGGTTTTTGTTATTCCAGATGAATTTGAGAATTGCTCTAACTCTGTGAAGAATTGAGTTAGAATTTTGATCAGATTGCATTAAATCCATAGATTACTCTTGGAAAAAATGGCCATTTTTACTATATTAATCCTGTCAATCAATGAGCATGGGAGATCTTTCCATCTTCTGAGATCCTCTTCTAACTCTTTCCTCAGAGACTTGAAGTTCTTATCATGCAGACTTTATCTTAGTTAGAGTCACACCAAGGTATTTTATATCATTTGTGACTATTGTGAAGGGTGTTGTTTCCCTGATTCCTTTTTTTTCATTTTTTAATTAGATATTTTCTTCATTTATATTTCAAGTGCTATGCCCAAAGGCCCCTATACCCTCCCCAGCCCTGCTCTCCTACTGAACCACTCCTACTTCTTGGCCCTGGCATTCCCCTGTACTGGGGCATATAAAGTTTGCAAGACCAAGGGGCCTCTCTTCACAATGATGGCCTACTGGGCCATCTTCTGCTACATATGCAGCTAGAGACATGAGCTCAGGGGGTACTGGTTAGTTCATATTGTTGTTCTAAATATAGGGTTGCAGACCCCTTCAGCTCCTTGGGTACTTTCACTAGCTCCTCCATTGGGGGCCCTGTGTTCCATCAAATAGCTGACTGTGAGCATGCACTTCTGTGTTTCCCAGGCACTGACATAGTCTCACAAGAGACAGCTATAACAGGTATTTACTTCATTTGCATTTCAAATACTACCCCAAAAGTCCCCGTTACCCTCCCCCACCCTGGCTCCCCTACCCACCCACTCCCACTTCTTGGCCCTGGTGTTCCCCTGTACTGGGGCATATAAAGTTTGTAAGACCAAGGGGCCTCTCTTCCCAATAATGGCCGAATAGGCCATCTTCTGCTACATATGCAGCTAGAGACACGAACTCTGGGGGTACTGGTTAGTTCATATTGTTGTTCCACCTATAGGATTGCAGACACCTTCAGCTCCTTAGGTACATTCTCTAGCTCCTCCATTGGGATCCCTGTGTTCCAGCCAATAGTTAACTGTGAGCATGCACTTCTGTGTTTCCCAGGCACTGGCACAGCCTCACAAGAAACAGCTACATCAGGGTCCTTTCAACAATATCTTGCTGGTGAATGCAATAGTGTCTGTGTTTGGAGGCTGATTATTGGACGGATCCCCGCTTGGGGCAGTCCCTGGATGGTCCATCCTTTCATCTCATTTCCAAACTTTGTCTCTGTAAATCCTTCTATGGTTGTTTTGTTCCTAATTTTAAGAAGGGGCAAAGTGTCCACACTTTGATCTCCATTCTTCTTGAGTTTCATGTGTTTTACAAATTGTATCTTGGGTATTCTAAGATTCTGAGCTAATATCCACTTATCAGTGAGTGCATATCAACTGAGTTGTTTTGTGATTGGGTTACCTCACTCAGGATGATACCCTCCAGATCCATGCATTTGCCTAAGAATTTCATAAATTCATTGTTTTTAATAGCTGAGTAGTACTCCATTTTGGAAATGTACTACATTTTCTGTATCCATTCCTCTATTGAGGGACATCTGGGTTCTTTCCAGCTTCTGGCTACTATAAAGAAGGCTGCTATGGACATACTGGAGCATGTATTCTTATTACCAGTTGGAACATCCTCTGGATATATGCCCAGGAGAGGTATTGTTTGACCCTCCGGTAGTATTATGTCCCATTTTCTGAGGAATCGCCAGACTGATTTCCAGAGTGGTTGTACAAGCTTGCAATTCCACCAGCAATGGAGGAGTGTTGCTCTTTCTCAACATCCTTACCAGCATCTGCTGTCACCTGAATTTTT
>NW_018392065.1:0-7274 GCF_900095145.1 Mus pahari | reverse complement strand
AGCACAAGCCATTGCTGTTCTGTTCAGGAATGTTTCCCCTGTGCCCATATCTTCAAGGCTTTTCCCCACTTTCTCCTCTATAAAATTCAGGGTATTTGGTTTTATGTGGAGTTCTTTGATGCACTTAGACTTGAGCTTTGTACAAAGAGATGAGAATGGATCAATTCACATTCTTCTACATGGTAACTGCCAGTTGTGCCAGCACCATTTGTTGAAAAATGTTGTCTTTTTTCCACTGGATGGTTTTAGTTCCCTTGTCAAAGATCAAGTGATCATACGGGTTTGGGTTCATTTCTGGGTCTTCAATTCTATTCCATTGGTCTACCTATCTGTCCCTGTACCAGTATCATGCAGTTTTTATCACAATTGCTCTGTAGTACAGCTTGAGGTTTAATAACCCCCAGAGGTTCTTTTATTGTTGAGAATAGATTTTGATATCATCAGTGTTTTGTTATTCCAGATGAATTTGCAAATTGCCCTTTTTTTTCAATTTTTTATCAGATATTGTCTTCATTTACATTTCAAATGCTATCCCAAAAGTCACCTATACCACTTTCCTTCTGCCCTGTTCCCCTACCCATCCACTCCCACTTCTTAGCCCTGACTATCCCCTGTACTGGGTCATAGGAAGTTTGCAAGACCAATGGGCCTCTCTTCCCAATGTCGGCTGACTAGGCCATCTTCTGCTACATATGCAGCTAGAGACCTGAGCTCTGGTGGTACAGATTAGTTCATATTGTTGTTCCACCTATAGAGTTGCAGACCCTTTCTAACAAAGTGAAGAATTGAATTGGAATTTTGATGGGGATTGCATTGAATCTATTGATTGCTTTCAGCAGAATAGCCATTTTGGCTATATTAATCATGCCAATCCATGAGCATGGGAAATCTTTTCATCTTCTAAGATCTTCTACAATTTCTTTCTTCGGAGACTTGAAGTTCTAATCATACAGATCTTTCACTTCATAGGATCACACCAAGATATTTTATATTATTTGTGACTATTGTGAAGGGTGTTGTCTCCCTAATTTNTTTCTCAGCCTGTTTATACTTTGTGTAGAGAAAGGCCACTGATTTGTTTGGGTTAATTTTATATCCACCTACTGCACTGAGGCTGTTTATCAGGTTTAGAAGTTTTCTGGTGGAACTTTTAGGGTCACTTATATATACTATCATATCATCTGCAAATAGTGATATTTTGACATCTTCCTTTCCAATTTGTATCCTCTTGATCTCATTTTGTTGCTGAATTGCTCTTGCTAGGACTTCAAGTACTATATTGAATAGGTAGGGAGAAAGTGGGCAGCCTTGTCTAGTCCCTGATTTTAGTGGGATTGCTTCCAGCATCTCTCCATTTACTTTGATGTTGGCTACTGGTTTACTGTATATTGCTTTTATTATGTTTAGGTATAGGCCTTGAATTCCTGATCTTTCCATGACTTTTACCATGAAGGGGTGTTGGATTTTGTCAAATGCTTTCTCAGCATATAGGGAGATGATCGTGTGATTTTTGTCCTTGAGTTTGTTTATATAGTGGATTATGTTGATGGATTTCCGTATATTAAACCATCCCTGCAATCCCTGGGATGAAGCCTACTTGGTCATGATAGAGGATCATTTTGACGTGTTCTAGGATTTGATTTGATGCTTCCACCGCCCACATGCTCTCAAGGGATCCCAAGGTCCTAGGTGTGAAAGGGGGCCTGAGGTGTGGAGAGTCCTCTGGGAACCTTTGGAGCCTCCACCGGGTTCGAGTGGAAGATGGCGTGCAGCTGGCCCCAACTGAAAAGAATTCCAGCCTCTGGTCGGTCAGTGTTCCTTTGTCCCTGTTCCTGCTGGCGCAATCCCCTCCTGGATTCTTTGGAACTGATGTGGCTTTCCACTCTCCAGTGATCCTGGGTCCCTGGCTGTACTAGGGGTCCTGCAGCGTGGACGGTCCTCTGGTGACCTTTTGAGCCTCCACCTGGTTCACACAGAAGATGGCACACCGAAAACTTAGTTCATAAAATCTGTTCTGGAAGAACATAGAGAACATAAGTTTAACTATTAAGTAGCTGTTTTCCTGAAAAAACTTTCAAAAAGTTTTTCAAAATATTAGTAAATTAATAGCCACAGAATTATCTCAATATGTAAAGGAACTTACATCCCCACTCTAACTTTAATTTCATCACAGAACCCAGAAGTAGTTGAGAGAGTTAAGTCCCACTAACTTTTCTCAAACATCCACATAGTCACTATAACATCTGTGAGAACTTCCTGCCATCAAAAATGAAAAGGGGCTGGGAAAAGATAAGAAAAACTTTGAACAAGTATTTAATGGTATCCAACCAAGATCCCATGAGAAGAAAAAATTTCAAACCAAAAGGAATTTATAAATAAAAATAAATTTGTGTAATAAATCACAGACAACCATCATTTTACACAAGAATTTCAATGAACAACATATTTCTTAAAATCGAATTAACATCTTCTATTGTAAATTAAGAAATATTTTTTGAGAACTGGTATAAAAACTGAATTCATTTTTGAAGTGTGATTTGGTATTCTCAAGATGAAAATGTGTGTTTCAACTATATTACAAAAAATAAATAAAAGAGAGGTTAAAAACAAAGAAAAAATATGAACATTTCAATACACAATTAATTAAATAGGCTCTAGTTATGAAGTTTTCTGGGTGTTTTCATTACCAATTTGACACAATCAAGATTTATGTAATAAAAGAAAACCACAATTAAAAATGCTTTGTAGGGAGGACAGTAGTCAAGTATCTTGGACATACTCATGTCTAGTGATTGCTGTGGTCTGGACTGCCTCACTAGGTTGGTGCAAAGTCTGAGGAGGTGGTCATGATCTACATAACAAAGCAGGTTGAGGAAGATGGTAGAGGCAGGTCAGGCACTGCCACGCCCCAGTGGGCTCAGCATTCCTTCTTTTTTTTTTTTTTTAAGATTTATTTTATTTATTTATTATATGTAAGTACACTGTAGCTGTCTTCAGATACTCCAGAAGAGAGCGTCAGATCTTGTTACGGATGGTTATGAGCCACCATGTGGTTGCTGGGATTTGAACTCCAGACCTTTGGAAGAGCAGTCGGGTGCTCTTACCCACTGAGCCATCTCACCAGCCCCCTCAGCTTTCCTTCTTACCTCCTTATCCTACCTGATTCAGTTCCTACCTGATTTCTGGAGTAATATATTTATAATGTTTAATGTGAAAAAATAAGCTGGTCAGTGATGGCACATGCCTTTAATCCCAGCACCTGGGAGGCAGAGGTAGGCAGATTTCTGAGTTTGAGGCCAGCCTGGTCTACAGAGTGAATTCCAAGAGAGCCAACCCTGTCTTGAAAAACCAAAAAGAAAAAAGAAAAAAGATACCCTTTACTCCAGGAGGGTCTTTTCCTCATGGAGATTTTTGAAAGGAGAATAAACCTGAACTTGTAGGATTATTCACTTTAGAATACTCATTTCTCTATATCAAAAGTGTCAAGAGAATATGGTTGTAATAACAATCCGATGAGTTTGACTTCTAAAATGTATTAGGGTAAAGAGAAAACTTGACCAGGATCAACTTCATTTCTACCAGGTATGGATCAGTGTGTGCATTGTCCAGAAACTCATTATGCAAATGCAGAGAAGAGACACTGTCTGAAGAAAACTGTCACCTTTCTGGCCTATGATGATCCTTTGGGAAAGGGACTCACATTCATGTCCCTTGGATTTTCTACTCTCACAGCTCTTGTTACTTGGGTCTTTGTAAACCACAGAGATACTCCAATTGTCAAGGCCAATAACAGATCTCTCAGTTACATCCTGCTCATCACTCTCACCCTCTGTTTCCTCTGTCCATTGCTCTTTATTGGCCTTCCAACCACAGTAACATGCGTACTGCAACAGAACGTGTTTGGACTTCTGTTCACAGTGGTTCTATCCACTGTCTTGGCCAAAACTATCACTGTAGTTATGGCCTTCAAAATTACTGCTCCAGGAAGAACAATAAGATGGTTGCTGATATCACGGTTACCTAAGTTTGTCATTCCAGTTTGTACCCTGATACAAGTACTTCTCTCTGGTATATGGCTGGGAATGTCCCCTCCATTTACTGACATGGATGCTCACTCTGAACAAGGACACATCATCATTCTTTGCAACAAGGGTTCGGTTATTGCCTTCCACTGCACATTGGCCTACCTGGGAGTCATGGCCTTTGGGAGTTACCTCATGGCTTACTTGTCCAGGAATCTGCCTGACACGTTTAATGAGTCCAAGTCCATGGCTTTCAGCATGCTTGTGTTCTGCAGTGTCTGGGTCACCTTCCTCCCTGTCTACCACAGCACCAAAGGGAAGGTCAGGGTGGCTATGGAAATTTTCTCTATCTTGGCTTCCAGTGCAAGCATTCTCATTGTAATCTTTGCTCCTAAGTGCTACATTGTTTTGTTCAGGCCAGAGTTGAACGCACTTCCTCACAACAGTAATAAAAGATACCACAGGAGCAAGATTTTACTTAAAACATAGTTCACATGATTCTTTAACTAAACTGAATTGAATTAGATCTCTACCATTATGACAGTCAAATATAAGGTTATAATATATTATTCCTAGGATAGCTTTGTGGGTATAGATTCTCACCAAATATTATATTCTGAGCTTGATCCCCTGGAATCAAAGGATGAAATAAGGAACCAATTTTCTGAGGTTGAACTAGTGCCTTTCCAGTGCTCAAAATAAATAAACACTTGTAACTTTACAAAACCCTTTTGAAAACAATAAAAACATTTAGATATGATTGCATAAGATTTCATTCTTTCCACTAACATAATATATTAATTTTTCCTTTTGAAATCTTTTACATTTCAGAATAAGGACACTTGATTCACCAAATCATATGATGATTATGAGGCTTTTCCTCTAACTTCTTATTTCTAAATCATATTAGTTACTTCAACCAGTGGTTCTTTTTCCTTAGAGAACCTTTTCATTTCTCCCAGTGCTGACTATGAAATGTCTTTCCAATGGCATTGATTACTAATAATTTCAGATGTCATGAATTTCACACAGTGTGACTGCCACATTAAACTTCATAACACAATATTCCTCATGAAATTTCATATTTTCAAATCTTTCTGTACCATTATCATTTCAACTGAAGTCCTGAAACAACAATCAGTAGAAACCATGGCATAGCTAAATGTGGCCCATGGGTGATGTTTCTCCTGCTAGATAAGCAATTAGTTCTTTGAGTTTGAGGTCAGCATCATGTGGGAGCATCTTGCTTCAAATTATGTAGAATGTGTGACATGGTTATACTGACCAATAAAATTCTTCTTCTTCTATGACCATAAGTGAATTGTGATGTCACTCTAACCATTACTCTCTACTTCCTGATCATCCAAAATCACGAAACGTGTCCTTTAAACTCTCACAGGCTCACAGGTCTCTTACACATTTCTCCTGTAAAACAGATCCACATTTCAAAGACTAAATCATCTAATGTATACTAACAGATATCACAGAGACAAGTTTCAGGAAGTGTAAATTTAATTATTTACAAAACAAAGAGTAATGAATCATTTGTAGATGTGTATACTTAGGTTCAGATTATATGATAAAATTGAACCTACTATGAAGACACAGTGGTAAGAAAGTTATGCTTGAGATTATATTTGTTCTCCATCGGATGTCACAAAGTATTGTATTCTCTACTCAAAGGATAAATGAGCTGAGAAAGAAATTAGGGAAATAACACCCTTTACAATAGTCACAAATAATATAAAATGTCTTGGTGTGGCACTACCCATGCAAGTGAAAGATCTGGATGTCAAGAACTTGAAGTCTAAAAAGGAAGAAAATTGAAGAAGACCTCAGAATTTGGAAATATCTCCCATGATCATGGATTAGCAAGATTAACATAGAAAAACTGGAGGCTCCAGTCTGTGTGATAGCCCAAGCTCCAGTCCACACTGGAGAGAGTACAGACTGCAAAAGCAACACAGCTTCTGGGACAGACCACATTTTCGGGGCACCTTCCCCAGCAGAGGAGAGGTGTATGCCCGGGAGGACTCTCACTGCCTGAGCTAGTGTGTCCTGGTCGCTCAAGCTCTAGACTTTGCAGGTGAGAGTGTGGACTGCAGAAGCTACACAGCTTCTGGGACAGGCAAAAGCAACACAGTTTCTGGGACAGATGTGTTTCGGGCTCCAGACACCACGGCAACTACCCTGACAGAAGAGAAGTGGCCACCCGGGAGGGCTCTGTCTGCTAGAGCAGATGAGAGAGCCATATTGTGTCCAGGGTCCCTCAGAGACTAGTCTTTGCAGGTGAGTGTGCAAACTGCAGAGGCGACACATCTTCTGGGACAGGCCCCATTTCGGGCCTACATCTTCAGCCAGGAGGCAGGTCTGAATGCCAGAACTCTGTGCACCTTCCCTGCAAGAGGAGAGCTTGCCTGCAGAGAGTACTCTGACCACTGAGACTCAGGAGAGAGCTGGACTCCCAGGACGGCTGACAGAGGCTAACAGAATCACAGGAAGAACAAGCTCCAACCAGAGACAACTATAACAACTAATGCCAGAGATTACCAAATAGGAAAAGGCAAACATAAAAATCTTACTAACAGAAACCAAGAACACTCACCATCATCAGAACCCAGCACTCCATCTTCAGCCAGTCCTGTATACCCCAACATACCCGAAAAGCAAGACTCAGATTTAAAGACATATCTAATGATGATAGTAGAAGATTTTAAGAAGGGCATTAATAACTCACTTAAAGAAATACAGGAGAACACTGATAAACAGGTAGACGCCCTTAAAGAATCACAGGAGAACACTGCTAACCAGGTATAAAGCCTTAAAGAATTACAGGAAAATACTGCTAAACAAGTAGAAGACCTTAAAGAGGAAACACAAAAATCCCTTAAAGAATTACAGGAAAACACAGCCAAACAGGTGATGGAATTGAACAAAAGCATCCAAGACCTAAAAAGGGAAGGGGAAGCAATAAAAAAAAAGTGAAACAACACTGGAGATAGAAACCCTAGGAAAGAAATCAGGAACCATAGATGCCAGCATCAGCAACAGAATACAAGAGATAGAAGAGAGAATCTAAGGTGCAGGAATCAAGAGATAGAAGAGAGAATCTCAGGTGCAGAAGATTCCATAGAGAACATGGGCACAACAATAAAAGAAAATGCAAAATGCAAAAAGATCCTAACTCAAAATATCCAGGAAATCCAGGACACAATGAGAAGGCCAAACCTACGGATAATAGGAATAGATGAG
>NW_018392064.1:1697-3957 GCF_900095145.1 Mus pahari | reverse complement strand
CTCGGGGTCTTTCGCTTTAGCAATTAACCCAACAATAAAACATTTGTGGAAGAATCCTATTGTTGTGTCTCTTCTTTGCTGGCAAGGAAGACGATAGCGACAATAACTCTGGTCTGAGGCCCCAAGAAGTGGCCAGTCGGGACTTTTATCAATCATCTAAAATAGAATATCTGACTACTCTTTGATAAGCCCAACTTCTACCAAAGTAGGAAAGCTTTCAGCTTTTGTCCTGCCCTCTCTATGCTGTACCCACATTGGCTTGAATGTTGGTCTTACATAGATCCTTCTTCATTTGTAAGTGCCCAGTAAATGCCAGGAAGTTTGGAGGACACTTATTCAGTGATCTCTTTTCCTTTTCACTAAACAGTAAAGGCCCAGCTTAAAATGAGTTGCAGGACTATCTTCCCAGCTCTGGGCAGCAGAGGCAAGATTAGGTATTGAATGCAATTCTCAATTACATAGTGTAAGGCAAGCCTGGGCTATAAGGAGGCATTATTCTAACCGTATAAATGTATATTCAAAATGTATAAATAAATAGTTGAAAAAAAAGGAATGAAATTATTTTTACTGTAAATATATATATTTTTATTCTTTAATCTTTTTTTACATTCCAGACTTTATCCCCCTCCCAGTCCACCATCCATCTGTTCCACATCCCACACCTCCTCCCTCCCCAAGAGAATGTCCTCACCCCACCCCCACTTCACCAGACCTCCCCACTCCATGGGGCCTCAAGTCTCTCAAGGGGTATGGTGTATATTCTCTGACTGAGTCCAGACCTGGCAGTCCTCTGCTGTATATGTGTTGAGGGGGGTTCTCATATCAGCTGGTGTGTGCTGCCTGGTTGGTGGCTCAGTGTCTGAGAGATCCAGGGGTCCAAGTTACTTGAGGTTGCTCGTCCTCCTATAGGGCTGACCTCCTCCTCAGCTTGGAATGAAATTCTTAATGACAGGGAATCATTGGAGAATAGAATCCTACAAGACTATAGAAGTGATGCATTAAAGAAAATGACATATAAAATGTAATAGCAGTAATTGACAATTCAAAAAGAATCATACAATTGAAAAGACACTTAGCTATACTGACTTTGAAAAAGAGTGGGCCCTTCCCTGGTAGAGGGAAAGCCATTAATAAGATACTGATTGACCTTGTCCCTATGCACAAGTTTAGCAGTTTAGCTCTATAACTGGAAACACAGCTATAACCAGTAAGTGGTCTGTTTCTCAAACCTCTGAGCTGACTTTTTAGTACCAACTATTATTGTATGTATCCGAGTAAGAAAGTTTCCTAATAGGAAATTCATTATTCTTTGGATCAAGCTAACATTCTTAAATTATATACCCACCAATCTGATCTGCCTGCATTCATAAGGCATTAATTAATACATGCTGGAAACTACAAAATCACTCACTGTGCTACACCAGGTCCTTCTTCATAATGGTAATCCAGGAAGCCGACTGCTTTAAACTTCAGTCTGTGATCTAGCTATTGATTACCCTATTTACGCCTTGCTTTACATAAGAAACTATTCCTCCAATTCTGGCCAAGATAGAAGCCATGTTCCACATGCAAATCTTTTGTTGTTGTTGTCGTTGCAACAGACAGCCCATTATATGACTCAAAGTGGTAATTTTAAAACTCTGTAGTGGTACAGCCCTTTGACTTAAGAATTTTGGAGGTTTATTCAGAAGGATAACAAGGACATTGCAGGGTGGAGCAATCAAGGTTCCCTGAGTCAATACAGCTCAGGAGGAATCCACAACCAGGGGAAAATCCTATTCCTAGAGATAGGCAGGTGAAGAGACGTAGGCTATACTTATCTGGAGTCCATTTAACTTCCAGCAGGTGGATCCAAGTCCTAGGACTTGTTTTAGTCCCTGAATTTTACATGAAATTTTAGTTTAAACGGAGATATGTTAGCATTACCAGTGTATTGAAATCCATACTGTAGAAAAAGCACTTAACAGGTGTCTGTAAAACAATGGGAGTAAATAGTCTCAGAAAAAACTATAGTTTTAGGTTAAAAAGGCGTTGATATATGTATATATGTGCATGTATGTATGTATGTGTGTGTGTGTGTGTGTGTTGGGAGCCGACTCCTAGCAGAAAGCGGCTATCATCTCTGCAGCCATCTCAGCCATTTACTTACAGGTTGGTACTTTTCGCCCCTGATGAAAGACTTGTTTTCCTAGCATGATGTTTTTGCAAGCATCCCACCACTTCTGAGCACACTCTGATAACATCTTGTTCTTCTCAGACA
>NW_018392064.1:0-1457 GCF_900095145.1 Mus pahari | reverse complement strand
GGGGAAGTTTGGAGCAATAAACTTCTGTTGAACCAGGAGAAGAGAATAGCACTCACGGAAGGAAAAACTTTTACATAAGTGAATATGCATACTCTCATCTAAGTTCATATACAGATTCATAATGCTCATTTAAACATATCCGTTCAAAGCAGTTGGGCCCAACTTTCATGCACTCTCACATTTACATACTTACACACACATGCATACATTCTCACAATTACATACATCCATACATACAGAGACACTCACATCCATACTTACACATATGCATATGGAGCAAAAGACCAAGCACTGGTGCAGAAAGGACTCACTCATTCTGGATGAAACATGAGCTCCAATCTTTATTACATGGAGAAAGAAAAAGCTTCTACCCTTTTATTGCTAGATGAAGTAAATCCATGATTGTAAGAAAAAAAAAGCTTTGTTTCTTTTAATAAGACTAAGTCTGCCTTGTCCTGACCATGGGACTGTTCTATCCCATGGTGAGGAGAAGCCTGCCTGCTCCTTCTGCTCTCTGCAGCATCTTCCTTTTTCCTCTTTCCCTCTGCATCCTGCACATTGTCCTCTTAGTATTTTGTTACCTATAATTTCTAAGTTATTTGACTCTGCATTCTCCTTCTAATCTAAAAAGTGTTCTGTCTAAAAACTTCTCCTCAGCTCAGTTCCTNTCTCATCTCAGTTCTCACCTCCGTTCCTCTCACCTCAGTCCCTCAGTCCTGACTCTTCTCTCTGTCCTCAGCCCTTAAACATCTTTCAGAATACATGATCACATGTTTAAAAGTTCATCAAAAGTTCACACAGAAAATCAAATCATAAATTGAAATAAGTTTACAACAGAGAATGTTTACATGCATATCCATTGGGAGTCATTATCTAGTTAAACATCCATCACCTGTCTCAGCTCCACAGGTTCACTGAAGGTTTAAAACCATAACTAAGTTATAAGTGAAGTTTTATATCGATAATTCCAGTCAATATTTATCGTCTGTCCTAACACCTATAATAAATCATTAGTTCCCTTTTATGGCCTTTCGTTAGTTGTTTTACAACCTCTTGGAATGTGCTCTGAGTAGAAGAAAGTCTGGTTACCATCTAAGAGCAATTAACTGGTGACACTTGGGAGACTGGCAGAGTTCTCATTGAAGTTTTGATTATCAGGAAAGGACCTAATAGCAGTCCCACTATAAATGAACTTAATAATCCATGATATAATTTTAGGAATTCTTATAGGATCATCCTAAAAACTTAAGTCATCTATATAGCANCACTATAAGACAGTATAACTCTGTGGATCTGCAGAGACCTGCTCCAAAGGGGTGNGCTACTACTTAGTGATTATTATGTATGTTTAATAATAACAGGAAAAGAATATTAATAGCAGGAATCTTTCCTAAAATGAATCCCTTACCGTCTTGCTTAATAAGGGTGCACCTGTCGGAGATTATATAATCCAAAGC
>NW_018392063.1:0-3861 GCF_900095145.1 Mus pahari | reverse complement strand
TCATAGAATGAATTGGGTAGAGTACCTTCTGTTTCTATTTTGTGGACTACTTTGAGGAGAGTTGGAATTAGGTCTTCTTTGAAAGAGACAGAGTTTCTATGTATAGCTCTAGCTGTTCTGGAACTCACTTCGTAGACAAGGCTGGCCTTGAACTCAGAAATCTGCCTGCCTCTGCCTCCTGAGTGCTGGGATTAAAGGCATGAACCACCACGCCCAGCTCTAAAACATCATATTCTTAAGTTAATTGAAATACAGGATTGTAAAGTTGTCTTTAAAGAGATTAGTCATTGAGAATTCCATAGAAAATGCTTTGATCATATTCAGCCCTTCCCCAACTTGTCTCAGTTTCACTTCCGTTTCATATTTACCCAATTTTGTATCTTTTGTTTAGATCTTCAAGACCATTTTGAGCTGTCTTTATATTTCTTCCACTGAAGTAGGATTGACATTCCAGAGAGTAGACTCATATGCTAAATCTTCACACTCATAAAAACTGTATCTTCATTTCCCAGTAGCTCACAAATCCAATAGTTGCAGTTCTTCTGTCCATGCTGCAATTTTATCTGGTTTGACTTGCACAGGTTTGTGTATCCTGTTGCTACCACTGGCAGTTCACATGTGCAGCTTCTCTGCTCTGTTCTGAAGATAATCTTTCCTTACATTAATCCATTATCTCTGAATCTTCCACCCTTTCTGCCCATCTTCTACAACAATCCCCAAAGCTTGGCCATGGATAGTGTGGTGTGTAAATTCTGTTTGTGGCTGAGAATTCAACAGCCTCTTATTCACGGAACCTTAGCCAGTTGTAGATCTCTGTTCTAATCACAATCTAATGCAAACAGAAGCTTTTTAAAGTATTGGTTGAGAAATGTATTAACTTGGTGTATACATCATTATGAATGAGTTTAATAACACTTTGATTATTTAGTAAAATAATGTGGCAATTTCTCCACTGGAACCTATGACAAGTCTAGCGATAGGTTCTTGGCCCAAAAATGGTTCTGGGTATTGGTTTTATTTGTGCAGGGGGATTTAACTCCAATCAGAAAGTAATTGGTTACCCCCTGACTTTTTTGCTACAATTGCATCAAAGAGCATGGTTTGTTATGCTGGTCACTACTATGTCTTACACTGTTTACTGGTACACATAACTGATACCTTTCTCCACTGCTAGCATACATTACTCCTTCCTTCACTCTGAATGCCAGTCAGTTTGAATAAATCTTCCATGACTCAAGTATGAGGTGTCTTTATCAAACAGGTCTTATTCTAAATTCCTAAAGGGGAATCAAGAGCAATGGTAGTAAATTGTTATATTTGGTAGTTTAGTGAAAAACAATCCCAAAACACTTGCCCCAATTCTTTTGTTTATTGGGTATTTTCTTTATTTACGTTGCTAATATTTTCCACTTTCCAGGTCTCCCCTTCAATCACTAGTTGTTTTGATAGTCTATAATGTCTAAGAGGAGCATCGTGCCTTTACTTTAGGATAACTGAAGTTAAATGCACACTGTTCTGTGCATGTATGTGTGTATTTATATATATGCACATGTGTGTATTAATATATATATATATATATATATATATATATATATCTTCCTTTACTCTTTTATATATTTTATCAGCTGCAGTCTGTCCCTCCTCTTGACCCATTGTTCATTATAGTTTCCTGAATTTTGTGTATACCAATTTAAATATACATAAATTAAAGATTTAAACTAACATTCGCATGGAAGAAAGAGCATACAATGTTGTCTTTCTTCATCTGGGTTACCTCATTCAGAGTTATCATTCCTATCTCCATCCAATTGGTGACAAAAGAGACCTCAACAGATAGAAAAATATTGAAATTATCCCAAGCATCCTATCAGATCACCATAGACTAAGGCTGATCTTCACTAACAACATAAATAATACAAAGCCAACATTCATGTGGAAGCTGAACAACTCTCTACTCAATGATAACTTGGTCAAGGAAGAAATAAATAATGAGATTGAAGACATTTTAGAGTTTAATGAAAATAAAGCCAAAACATACCTAAAATTATGGGACAAAATGAAAGCAGTCCTAAGAGAAAAACTCATAGTTCTGAGTGCCTCCAAAAAGAAACTAGAGAGAGCATACACAAGCGGCTTGTCAGCACACCTAAAAGCTCTAGAACAAAAGGAAGCAAATTAACCCAAGAGGAGTAGACAGCAGGAAATAATCAAACTCAGGGATGAAATCAACTAAGTGGAAACAAAAAGAACTCTACAAATAATCAGATAAAACAGGAGCTGGTTCTTTGAGAAAATCAACAAGATAGATTAAACCCTTAGCCTGACTAACTAGAGGGCACAGGGACAGTATCATAATTAACAAAATCAGAAATGAAAAAGGAGACATAACAACAGAACCTGAGGAAGTCCAAAACATCATCGAAACATTTGTAGTAGGATCTCTACTACAAAAGGCTAAACTGGAAAACCTGGAAGAAACGGACAGTTTCATAGACAGATACCAGGTACCAAAGTTAAATCAAGATCAGATTAATGATCTAAACTTCCCTAAAGAAATAGAAGTGGTCATTAATCTTCCCCCCAACCAAATAAAAAGCCCAGGAAAAGATGGGTTTAGTGCAGAGTTCTATCAGACCTTCAAAGAAGACCTAATTCCAATTCTCCTCAAACTATTCCGCAAAAATTGAAAAAGAAGGTACTCTACCCAATTCACTCTATGAATCCACAATTACTCTTATACTTAAACCACATAAAGACACAACAAAGAAAGAGAACTTCAGACCAATTTCCCTTATGAATATCGATGCAAAAATACTCAATAAAATCCTTGCAAACTGAATCCAAGAACACATCAAAATAATCATCAATTATGACCAAATAGGCTTCTTCCCAGGGATGCAGGGATTGTTTAATATACAGAAATCCATCAATGTAATCTACTATGTAAACAAACTCAAAGACAAAAACCACATGATCATCTCATTAGATGCTGAGAAAACTTTCGACAAAATGTAACATCTGTTCATGATAAAAGTCTTGGAAAGATCAGGAATTCAAGGCCCATACCTAAACATAATAAAAGCAATATACACTGGCCCCAGTGCTCTGCCGGATATGCTTCTGGGAAGGATCCCGTTTCTGGTTCCAGTCATCTGGCACCTTTCCTGCCCGAGGAGGGGTGTCTGCCCAGGAGGAGTCTCCACGCCTGAACTGGATCCCATTTCTAGTTCCAGGCATCCAGCACCTTTCCCGCCTGAGGAGGGGTATCTGCCTGGGAGCAGTCTCAAGGCCGGAACCGGTAGGAGAGCCATCTTTGCTCCTGAGCACTGCCAGGGAGTGGGCTATCTGCAGAAGTGACACAGCTTCTGAGAGGTGTCCTGTTTCTGGCTCCAGTCACATGGCAACTTTTCCACACCATGGAAGGATGTTCACACTGGAGGAGTCTCAAGGCCTGAGCTGGAAGGAGAGCCATCTTTGCTCTGGTTTGCTTGGGCTCCAGTCTGCACTAGCAAGACTGTGGACCACAGAAGCTACACAGCTTCGGGACAAATAGAAGCAACCTAACTTCTGGGGCAGACCCTGTTTCAGACTCCAGAAATTTGGGCACCTTCCTCCCTAGAGGAAAGGTGGCCACCTGTGGGGGCTCTGTCTGCCAGAGCAGGTGAGAGAGTCATATTGTGTACAGGGTCCCTCAGTGGCTAGTCTGTGCAGGTGGGTAAATAAACTACACAGGCAACACATCTTCTGGGACAGGCCCTGTTTTGGGCCTACATCTTCAGCAAGGAGGCAGATCTGAACGCCAGGCCTCTGTGTACCTTCCCTGATAGAGGAGAGCTTCCCTGCAGAGAGTAATCTGACCAC
>NW_018392062.1:0-3912 GCF_900095145.1 Mus pahari | reverse complement strand
CACAGAGATTTGCATTTCAGTAGCACTGTGCCTGTATTCTACCCGTCTGTCTTCCCACCACCTCAGCTCCTGCCGCTCAGCTGCCTGCTCCTCCCCTTTGTGAACAATGACCCTGCGCGTTCTAAGTCGTGGAATCTGGAGCTGACTTGAACTACCTTTACTTTATTCATTAGGCACTTCCCCTTCTTCCCCCGGAAATGAGGGTGGATGTGTAATGGAAATCAAGTTTGCGTATGTAATTCCCAAATTTGACCCCTAAGCGTCACCTGCCCAGGAACCAGGTAACTTCTAGGGATTCTGGGAATTGTAGTTCTTCATAAGTAACAAGCCCTCGTAGGAAAGTACGGAGGACAAATGGATAATCTGTATAAACCCCTACACCTTGTGACCAGGGGCTATTCCACCTGGGAAATTCTGTGGGTATTTCTGATCCGGCCCTTTTCTTGGTCAGTACTTAATATTTAATAAACGGTTACTTTAATTTTGGACCGAAATGATTGAGTGGTTTTTCCAGTAAAACTCAGGATTAACGTATGGAGGCGCATAAGGAAATAACGGCTCCAAATTCGATCTTCATTCCGGATAATAGAGGGGTGGGCTGACTGACCCAGCCAAGGTCTCCGGGAAATGCGTTCCCTCTGCAGACTCTCAGGGTGAATGGCAGACTCACAGAAAAACAGTAAGCTTCCCGTTGGTTCCTGGATTCTGGAAAAGCAGATGGAGTTTGTACACCCGAACGGCAATTGGGAGATACCTATGGGTTTTGTTTGTTTGTTTGTTTGTTTGTTTTAAAATAATTTCTACGTAATTGGGAGTTCATCCAAGGCCATCAGTTATTTTCTGATCAGTTATTTGCTCTGGAACTCTGGAATCGCCCTCTGCTGATGCTGGGAGGTAGAAACTTCAGTAACCCAGCGCATGGGAACTTCAGCTAGGTTCCAATGCCTAGGCTGTCCAGGGGATACCAGGCATTCCAGGGATTATACACGGAGGCCACTGAAACAGTCTCCCATCGGTTAAATTCTCCTAGATTGATGAAACCTCTGTGTAACACCAATTCATTCTTTATTGTTGACTCCTGTTTTGTGATTTGTCCACTTGTCTGGTCCTTCCTCATCTGTTAGTATTTGGGGGGGGGGCGGGGGGCGCAACTAAATTAGAGGAACGCACAATATAGAAACTTACGGACTTAGAAGCAGAAAAGGCCAATTTTAAATATCGTTGTCTTACGTATCTGATCTGTTTTTGTGTGTTTTGACTTAAGGCTGTAAGGCACAGTAGCTCACGGAGCTCCAGGTGCAGCATAGTTCTGACCACACCTGCATCTAGCTGGCTGTGAAGTTGAGTATGTGATGCTCTGACTTGGGGTTGTATCCAGGAGCTACAGACTCTACCCCAGGCTCAGACCCTTCTTCTGCCTTCTACCTGTGTCTAGCTGGCAGGAAAGCTGGGTCGATAAAAACAACATTTTAGAACACCAAGTATGCGTAAGGTTGATTTGGGGATAGACAATTCACAAATAGCACTTGGGACTCATTGGATAGCTTTTTTTTTTTCTTATGATTGGATAGCTTTGTAATGTCCAGAGCTCTGCCCCCAACTGCACAGACCCAGCTCCTCTCCAAAGTATGGATGAATCTGTGATTTCTATTCTTGTAAGATTTATTTTATGTGTAAGAATGCACATAGCTATTGCATGCTGGTTTCTAACTGTTCTTCAAAGCATAAAAAAATGCTGTCTCATTCCTGTAGCTGGTTTGCTGGGCTCAAAATTCACCTCTGGGTTTTCTAGACACTAGACTTAATATAGTAGGAACTGAAATATTGTTTAAATATGGATGATACTAACATTGATTTATAATGTTCTACTTTATTGCTGGCTCAGAAAATAAGTTATGGCTTATGCCTTTTCACTCCTAGTCATGATTTTATTGTTTTTGTTTTTTGTTTTTAAAGGCAGGGTTTCTCTGTATAGTCCTGGCTGTCCTGGATCTCACTCTGTAGACCAGGCTGGCCTTGAACTCAGAAATCTGCCTGCCTCTGCCTCCCAAGTGCTGGGATTAAAGGCATGTGCCACCACTGCCCAGCTGTGATTTTAAAGTCAGAGTCAAACACTAAAGGACTGTTGACTTATAAGTTATTGGATATGGTTAAAAAATGTGTAACAAGCCCTCATGGGAACAAGCCCTCATGTATAACTGAATTAACTTAAATTTGTAACTTAGGGTTAATGATTAAAAGCCTATGCTTACTTAATCTTAAACCAAAGTGTTTGATTCCATTCTGTAACATAGACATCATATGACTGATAGCAATAATTTTTTTCATTCATGTTATTTATTCACTCTACATCCCAATATCAGCCTCCATCTTCTCCCAGTCCCCTGAACACAGCTTCTCCTCCCAACTCAACCCCCTCCCTATCCTCAGAGGAGGGGTTAGTCCCATATCCCCCACCCCTCCATCCCACCCTCCACCCCACCCTACCCTAGCTCATCAAGTAACTGCAGGTCCAGGTGCACCCTTCCCTACCAAGGCTAGAAAAGGCTGTCCATCCAAGGGGATAGTATCCACAGGCTGGCAAGAGGTTCAGGGACGCCCCACTCCAATTGTTGGAAAACCTGAATGAAGACCAAGCTGCATATCTGCTACACATGTGTGGGGAGTTAAGGTTACCAAGCCCATGCTCAATCTTTGGTTGGTGAGTCAGTCTCTGGGAGCCCCCAAGAGTCCAGGTTAAAGGACTCTGTCTTCCTTTGGAGCCTCATCCTCCTCCAATCACCCAATCCTTCCTCCAACTCTTCCACAAGATGCAGGCGCTCCATCTAATGGTTGGCTGAGGGTCTCTGCATCTGTTTCTGTAGGCTGCTGGGTGGAGCCTCTCAGAGAACTGTTATGCTAGGCTCCTATCTGCAAGCTTAACAGAGTATCATTAATAGTGTCAGGGATTGGTTCTTGTTCATGGAATGGGTCCCAACCTGGGCCAATCATTGGTTGACCACTCAATCCACCTTTATTCTATTCCTGTCCCCCAACATCTTACAGGCAGGACACATTCTATGTAGAAGGTTTTAATGGGTGTTTTGCCTTTTCCATCCCACTATTGGGAGGCCTGCCTGTCAACAGGCAGCAGCAATTTGAGGCACCACATCACTCACTGCTAGATGTCTCAGCTAGATTCACCCCCAAAGATTCCCTGTGGTCTCCCCCAATCCCAGGTCTCTGGCACATCCTAGAGATGCATCCCTCCCTGAATTTCCTTTCTGTCTCCCCTGCTCACCCTACACCTGATACACCTACCCTGTTCAACTCCCCCTCTCCCATCCAGGTCCCTCCCTCCCTCCACCTCCAATATCTGTTTTATTTCCTACTCTGAGAAAGATTCGAGCATCAATACCCTCCTAAGTATTTGGCTTCTTTGGTTCTGTGTATTGTAGCATGAGTATCCTATACTATAAGACTTTCCACTTATAAGTGAGAACATATTACACATGTCCCCCAGGATGATATTTTCTAGTTCCATCCAATGCCTTACAAAATTCATGATGTTTGTGTTTTTAATAGCTGATTAGTATTGCATTGTGTAAATAAAACCCATTTAGTATATCCATTCTTGGGGGCGGGGGGGGGCATGTGGGTTGTTTCTAGTTCCTGGCTATTATGAATAACCTGCTATAAACATAGTTGAGTAAGTATCCTTGTGGGATCGTAGAACATTTTTTGGCTGTATTCCCAGGAGTGGTATAGGTGAGTCTTGAGGTAGAACTATTCCCAATTTTCTGAAATATTGCCAAATTAATTTCTAAATTCTGGTTGTACAAGTTTGCACTCCTGCCAGCAATGAAGGAGTATTCCTATTGCTATTCTAATGAGTGTAAGGTGCAATCTCAGAGTCATTTAGATTTGCATTTC